>NW_007727145.1:273197-280034 GCF_000696425.1 Galeopterus variegatus | reverse complement strand
ATGTGGGATCCGAACCCTCGGGTGGGAGCGCCGCTGCGCTTCCCAAGCGGCGCACCATCCAGTGCGCCACCGGGCCGGCCCAGAGACTGGATTCTTTTTGACAGTAGAGATCAGGTTTTATACTTCTTGGTATCAGGCCAGAAAGCTCAGAGCTTAGTTCTTACACAAGTCCTCAGTAAACCTTTGTTGCTTGATGGATTTTATGGGAAGTTCCTAGAACCATGAATTTCCAAGGGGTATGACCCAGGGCTTGTCAGTTACTTACCTTTGTTTGTAGCTTAGTTTTGTTAGGCATCTTATGTACTCCTGCAGCAATGTGTTTTGAAGATGTAAGGTTTGAGTTGCCGAGGGCAGCATAATCATGTACATTTGTAGATTAGTGCCCAGGAAATCCAAGGGGTAATTTTTAACTCTTTAAAACCACATTTTATGTGATATTTTTTTTCTGTAATAGCAGCCTCACTAATGCCATAGTTCAAACAAATGGACTAAGACATTCCTGTCATCTGTATCAGTAAGGAACATAGAATTGGAACTCAGAAGTCTGGTTGGTTCAGAACTCAGGATCCTAGGCTTTGGGAACTTTCTACTAGATGGAAAATGTGACAGTCATTGGCCTGGGGGGTTGATTAAAAGTGATTATTCTTGGAGTGTCAGCAGGATGGCAGAATAGGAAGCTCCAGCTCTCATCTCCCCACAGAAACACCGATTTTAGCAACCATCCACAGATGAGAATATCTTTGTGGGAGTCCCAGAGTCTAGCTGAGGTTCCAGTGCACTGGTAGAGCAAAAAATTCTGAGAGTAAACACATTGAAGAAGAGCAGTTTCACTTTACCTGAGTCACCTCTCCCCCAAGGTGGCACAGCTCAGTGCCAAGAGAGGCCCCCTTGGCCTGTGATTTCTTCCACAGGAGAAGGTGAGAGTGAAGTGAATGCCCAAGTCTCCTCAGCCTTGAGGGATGCTTCCCAGGAGGTCTACTTCTGTCTCACCCCACCCAGAACACTTCACTGAGGGTATTGTCATGGCTTAATTGTCTGGGGAAGGGAAGAGAGTATACAGTAACCAGCAAGCAGTTCTCAACAACCAGCCATGGATCCTGCTAACTGGTTTATAAACTCCATCAAGGTGTTTGCTCACATGTCCCATGGACAACTCACCTAGGATCCCCCTGCCAACCAGTCAATGTGTGCCTCCAGCACTCCATGCACTCCCAATGGATGGTGCCCCACAAGTCCTCATGCTTAGCCTGCATGATCTCTCATAGACAGCATAAAAGATCTCAATAGTAGGTGCAGATTGTAACAGCTGATTTGACTCTGTTGGTTTGGAAGAAGGCATGCAACTTTGAACATTTCCGGGCACTTCCTTAGGGAAAATAAACCAGAGGCTCTCAGCATCAGACCTGGCTTTATAGTGTTACAGAATGTTACAGCCATGTTACAGTGAACTCTCAAGGAGAGGCAGGACATTGAGGCTTTCAGAAGGAAGCAGAGTTTATTGATGCTGGCAATGGCTCAGCAGACTCATGTCACAAAGGCTAAGCACTGAATGCAGCAGGCCTGTCTATTTTATATTGAAAGGGGTGACCTTATATGGTCATAACTTCCATTTAGGCAGAAAAAGTTCTGGGCCTGTTTAGCCATTATAGCCAGGTGGGACACAGCTGGGAGCAGCACGGGGCAGTCAGGAGAGCACTCAAGAGGACATGGATGCCTCAATAGGACTGAGAGAAGGCACACAACCCTAAGTCTTGCCCCCTAAGAGAGAATAAGAGAAGTGGAGAAGTGCATCCATAGAAAAGGTCTAGAGACACCCAGAATCTCTAGACAGGCTAACTGGTAAAGGTCTTTTTCTCCCAAAGCCAATCCATAAAGATTAAAGGAGGTGATTGCCTCTCCAAATGTTAAGATAGCACACATAAAGAATCAAGGAAATATGATACCACCAAAGGACAAAATAAATCTCCAAAGAACTGGAGGTCTACAAATTTACTTGACTAAGTATCCAAAATAATCCTATTCAAGTATCTCAGTGAGCCATGAGAGAAGATAGATAGACAACTAAATGAAATAATAATAAAAAAAATACATGAGTAAAATGAAAAGAGGTAGAAACCATAAAAAAGAATCACACAGACATTTTTGAGCAGAAGAATACAATGTCTGAACTAAAAAATTCAATAGAGAGCTTCTACAGCAGAGTCAATTAAGAAGTAAGAATCAGTGAACTTTAAGACAGATCATTTGAAATTATCCAGTCAGAGGAACAACAGCAAAAAAAGAATAAAAATAAGTGAAGAGAGTCTATTAGTGGGGAGAGGAAAGTCTCTTTAATGAATGAAAGAGTTATGATAGACCCTTATCTTACACCATATATAAAAATCAACTCAAAATGGATTAAAGACTTAAATATAACTTAAATATAATACTTGAAACTGTAAAACTTCTAGAAGAAAACATAGGGGAAAACTTCTTGACATTGGTGTTGGCAACGATTTCTTGGCTATGATGCCAAAGGAAAAGGGAACAAAAACAAAAACAAGTAACATCACACTAAAAAATTCTGCATGGCCAAAGAAACAGCAAAATTAAAAGGCAACCTATGGAATGGGAGAAAATATTTGCAAACCATATATCTGATAAGGGATTAATATCCAAAATATACAAGTAACTCATACCACTGAATAGCAAAAAAATAAAAAACAAAAACAAAAACGAATAACTGAATTAAAAAATGGGCAAAGGATCTGAATATACATTTCTCCCAAGACATACAAAAGGCCAACAGGTGTATGACAATGTGCTGAACGTCACTAATCATTGGGGAAATGCAAAACAAAACCACAGTGAGATATCACCTCACATTTTAGGATGGCTCTTATTAAAAAAACAAGAGGTACATATTGAAAGGAATTGAAATCACTGTTTGCCTTCTTTTTTTGTCCTATCCTGCACTTGTCCCCTTCCTTCCAACATGTGGATCTCTAGTAAATATCCTCACCTCACACTCTGTCCCAGCATCTGCTTCTAGAAAACCCAACTTGTGACAGTCCCCTCACTATTCCCTCTTACTTGACAGAGATTACTGTCAGGGCTTATAGAGATAAGAGGCTGTAGACAGACAGCCTACTGACATATTTTGATTGGCCTGGGCAATGTTTACAAAAATGAATCAATATACAAAAATTGGGATATCATGCATAAAATCTGAATTTCTAACTTCTATTTAAAAAAGTAGATGATCTGGCAACATTGGCCCTTTATTCTTGCACAAGTGGACAATTGGTTGGGACTGAACAGTGGCTCTCCCTTTAGAGAGGAGTTCTCCAGTTCGTCAAAGTCCCCAGAACTTCCTACTGACTTGCACCTGTCCACCTCCCTCACCTGTGTTACCTGCCTGACCCTGATGGCCATCTGAGTTTCTCTCCTGACAAAAGTAAGTGGCTCAACAGGTGGAAAGAGGAATCTTTCCTATGCCACCATATCTTACTGATCCTACGTGGATCTTTAAGAATTAAATTCCTTCCGGTTCAAGGCCATGAGAGCCTTTTCATGGGCCACTGCCCTGGCCTGGCTTCATGCTCTGTCACTTGCCACACTCAGCAAAAGTCATTCTCTTCGGTGAGGTTCACATCAGATATTACTCTCACCAAAAAAATACATTTTCTCTTTAAAAAGTACATTGTATTTTTCCATTATATAAGACATTATCATTACTGAATGTTTGGATGTCCTTCAAAGACTAACATTTTGCCAAAAATAGTCTCTTAATGTGCATGTAGGATAATAGTTGACCCCTCAAGCCAAAGAAGCAGAATAGCCAGTAGCTCCCCAAACAGAGCCACCCCACCTCCCCTCTGGTCACCAATATTACCTGTGGCCAGGTGTCCAGGGCTACCGAAAGTCCCTTTGCCAGCCAAATCTAACATCCCTCCCCCCCAAATTGCTTCTGCCTTTTCAGGGGGTGGGGTGGTAATTATGTAAGACCTGATAATTATGACAAATTGCTTTGAAGTGATTATTTAAATTGTGCATTGGCAGGAATTGGGTATCCAAATATAATGAGTTTCATTGATTATAAAAGTGTCTTCTCTGAGTTGATATAACAACTGCCTCTGTCTGCTGCTGCTTGAAATATCGGCCAGCTGGAAGACTTCAAAAACTTAGAATGAATCGCATTTAGAATATGTAAGGGGGTTGGTTCCTTTTGTAGCTTCTGTTCCTGGGTGATAAAGTCCCTGCAATAGATCCTTGGCCCCAACATAGGACTCCTGCCAGAGCAGGCGGGGCTGGTGCCCAAAGAACCAGGACAGTGCAGGGCTGGGATGCCTGCAGGCTCCTAGCCAGGGGTCCCTGCCCACCACAAGGACATGTTCCCTGCTGGAATATGCAGGGATCCCAGCATGAGGAGCTGCAGGGTATCCTAGACCTCCAGGCATCTGGTACCCTTTATTCTCCCCTTCTGCTCAGCCTACCTGGAAAAAGGTGTGTCTACTTGGCCATATGCTGTGCTAACTAACCCTCCACAGCTTCCTCAAAGGCCTGATGCTTAGGAGGTGGCAGATGCCTGGAGTGTGTTAGAATGCTTATTTGTCATGTCTGAATCATTACCATGGGAAGCCTTGGCAGGCAAGAACAGTCCAGTGTGGCTTAATGCAGAGAATTAGGAGAAGCCCAAACCCCTCAGCCCATGAACTGACCACTCTTACACCCAGAGCACCTGGATCAGCCAGGAAAGAAGCTTCAAGATTAACCTCCAGCAGCCAAGGACATTCAGGTTTTCCCAGAAGGGCCTCAAGGAAACCTTGACAAGTAAGGGCCATGTTTCTGTCCTCCACAGGCCCTCTAATCCAAGCATTGGTAAACATTTTCCATAAAGGACTAGATGATAAACATTTGAGGTTTTGCCAGCCCCCGACTTCTCTGTCTCATATTCTTTGTTGTTGTTTAAACAACCCAGTAAATAGGTAAAAACCATTAATAGCTGTGGGCAATGAAAAAACAGGCTTCAGGGGCCGAGCCCGTGGCACACTCGGGAGAGTGCGGGCTGGGAGTGCAGCAGAGCTCCTGCCGCGGGTTCGGATCCTATATAGGGGTGGCGCGGTGCGGCCGGTCTCAAAAAGGACAAAAAACAAACAAACAAACAAAAAAAAAAAACAGGCTTCAGGCTGGATTTTGTCCCAGGGCCATAACTGCCACTCCTGCCTCTTGCAATGTGTTCTGTGACAACACACTGGATTTTTTTTGCTGTCCACACTGAAGCCATTGAGATCTGGTTTGATCCCAGCAGTGAGTCTCAGATCTGGTAGCCGTTCTGGAAAAAATAGACAGGGACTCAAGAGTCACATGCCTCTGTGGACCCTCAGACTGATCACACAGCCCATGGGAACTCTGTTCTCTCAGTGTCCACAGTTCCTTGATCCCAGCAGTGAGTCTCAGATCTGGTAGCCGTTCTGGAAAAAATAGACAGGGACTCAAGAGTCACATGCCTCCGTGGACCCTCAGACTGATCACACAGCCCATGGGAACTCTGTTCTCTCAGTGTCCACAGTTCCTATAGAACCTTCTTGGCTTTTACTGCCTGGCATCTATAAGGATCTTTTCATGTGGGGGTGGGGAGGGGCTATTCTCCATTCCTGCCCCCCCGGCCCCCCCACTCTAATCCCTTGAGGGCAGAAGCAGCAAGCTTCCAACCACTGCATCTCCTGCCAGCACCCAAAGCTGGGAGTACAAGGCCCAACTGAGGAATGTAGCCCCTGCATACATCGGGATTCTGTGGGGAGAAAGAGAGGGGGAGCACCTATCAAAGTGTCTGGTACAGAAAACATTCACTAGAATCTTCCCTCCTGGAGGTGCTGATGGACTCAGAACCTTCTGAAGTTCTAAAAGAGAATTTTTAGAGAAGGCTGCTTGAAACACACCTATGGGAATACCTGGAGCTGCTTCTTCGTGCCCCATCCTGCTTTTAGACAAGAACTGTGAGTCTGTCTAATCCCACTCTGCCCTTGGCGTCTTGGCTTTCAGGACAGCTATGACAGCCACTGTTTACTGAACACCTACTATAAACCAGACAGGGTGGGAAGGCCTTTACATATACGGCTTCTGATCAAAGGAGGGGGGGATGCATTGTTATCCCCATTTTCCAGATGGGGGAACTGGAGCCCAGAGAAGTTTGGTAGCTTGCCTTTAGTTTCACAGTCTGTGTATGGCTAAGTCAGGAGTCAGCAAGCACTTTTTGAGCATCTGCTTTGATCCGGGCACTGTACCAGGTACTGAGGATACGAAGAAGAATCAAATCTGGCCCCTGCCCTCAGCGAGCACATGCCTTCTGGAAGTTCACCCTGGATAACTCGATGTATAGCTCTTGTCCAGGCTGGAAAACATCTTTGGGTGGGTGAGAAAATGAGGCACTGTCTTATGCCTCCTACTTGAAGCCCTACTGCCTTCTGCCGTGAAGCCCAGGAAGCCTAAAGCTTTGCTGAATGGCCTGGTAAAAGAATTAGAAGCATGGGCTTTGGTGCCAGACTGTCTGAGTTCAAATCCCAGCTCTACCACTTTCAAATGGGTGACCACTGGCAAGATACTTAATCTCTCTGTACCCACTTTGTGGGTTGCTACGAGGGTAGATAAAAGAAACCTCATAAGCACAGAAGAAGAGCTCAGTAAAAGTTAGCAGCTATTGTTATCAATTTATATTGCACTTTTTCTTATCAATGCATTTTTCTTATCAAGTAAAGCCTATCAGAGGCCCAGCCTCCTCACCTATGGAGTCTCTTAGCATGTCACATCCTTCTACAGGTCTGAGCATCCGTGTGTATCTTGCAGACTGCAGATGGT
>NW_007727145.1:270364-273069 GCF_000696425.1 Galeopterus variegatus | reverse complement strand
TGCTACGAGGGTAGATAAAAGAAACCTCATAAGCACAGAAGAAGAGCTCAGTAAAAGTTAGGAGCTATTGTTATCAATTTATATTGCACTTTTTCTTATCAATGCATTTTTCTTATCAAGTAAAGCCTATCAGAGGCCCAGCCTCCTCACCTATGGAGTCTCTTAGCATGTCACATCCTTCTACAGGTCTGAGCATCCGTGTGTATCTTGCAGACTGCAGATGGTACCTGGCATGTTGAGGTTCTCGATACTTGCTTTGTAGTGTGAAAGGCAAGCTCGTCAGCCAGCTCTTACTGAAGCTGCGATTTCCTCTTGAGTGCTGGCTGCAGAGGGAGGCGACGGAACAGAAAATGAGCCCCTCTCTGCCTCTCTGGGGCATGAGCCCACCCTGTGGCACCCCCATGCTATGTATAAATGCAGCCTCCTGTGCTGAGAGTCCTTGGAATGTCTACTGTGTGCTTCTAAATGACAGTGTGGGCAAGAAGCTGAGCAGGGGAATCCTCATGCCCATCTTTCATCTCTTGTCACAGGCTTGGGCTGGGCCACTAGGAAGTCCCCTAGCCTCAGTTTCCTCTGAGAACTGGGCAGGCCTTATCAGCTTGTATCCTCCTTGAAAATTCCCCTGGAGGGCGGGGGGTGGGGGGCAGAAGTAGAGATGGGTGTCTGAGAAATAGGGCAGCCCAGACTTGACTCCGAGGCAGCGGGCATGGAGCAGCATGCAGGTCGCAGGCTGTCCTGGGCGTGACGGCCCCTGTCTGCTCTGCAGCCTCGGACACAGCTCATCCATCTGGAAAACTGTTGTGGGATGCTGCTGCCCAGGGGACCGAGGGGCTTAATCGATCTTGGGGAAATAATTAAGGCACGCAAAGCCTTGCCAGGCTCTATCAGTACAAGGTGCTATTAAGAACAAGATAAAAGCCTCGAGCCTTGATTGAATCTGGAAAACAAGGCCCACACGGGCATTTTTCTTTGTCATGGGGGAAGAGAGAGGCCCGGGCAAGAAGGGGGAAGATGCAGGAGCAGAGGGGAGAAGGCAGTTTTTGAGATAGTAAACAAGGGCAATGGAAAAAAAAAAGCAAAAAGCTCTAGAAATGCCTGTGCTTTTTGTTTNTAAACAAGGGCAATGGAAAAAAAAAAGCAAAAAGCTCTAGAAATGCCTGTGCTTTTTGTTTCCTTGTTGTAAAGGGAACACTGTGAAGGACGAGTGGCAGGTTTGAGGCGGCAGCACACACCACCCTGTCCTTTGTGTGTCCAGTGCCTCAGGTGAATGAGGGCCATCACCATCACCTCCGCGGTGGGAGCTGAGCATCCGTGGGAGGTTCCGCGATCATGTTCTGGGGTGCCGTGCAGTCCCCCTGCCCCGGGGTCTCTGGGTCCTTGGCTGGTTCCTCCTCTGCTGTGCTTGGCTCGAATGTCTTAGTCTGCTCAGAGGAAAGCCCGGCCGTGGAGCGGCTCCCCTCTGTCCCTCAGAACTTTATTGAACTTTTGCTCTCTTTTTACTGCTTGGCTTCAGCAAAGCCAGCTCCCAGGGCTGAAATTCAGTCGGGGAGATCTGGTTTCTCAAAAGACATTTTGATCTTTTCACTTCAAAGGTAGTTCTTTTCACACTCAAGCCCCAGTTTGGTGGCCCCAGACCTGCCCCTTTGGGCCGTGGAGCTGGTCGGGGCCCGTGGTCTCTTCTTTACGTCCTGTTGGGAGGGCCCAGGGTCCTGGTACTGGGGCCAGTTGGCAAGCCTGTGATGTAGTGAGATTGGTCCTTGATGTCTCTGGTGTCTGGCACTTCAGATGTCCTGCCTTTCTCCTCTGGCTCTGTCCCATTCATCTTTAATCTCCAAAGTCCTTCTGCTCCCCATCCCCACTCATCTAATGAAAACCTGCTCTCAGGAATGAAACTGACCTTAACCTCATGGGTCTCCTCCTTCAGAGAACTTTCACTGACAGCTCCTACCTCTAACGCCCCCCCCCACTGAGATGAGGTGCCCTTCCTCTAGCCTCTGCTATATTCCGTAATGCTTGGTAACTTCTATTCAGTGCCTGTCACATTTTCCTTAATTAACCCTTTCCTGCCTATGACCCTCAAGAGATGGTAAGGTTGTTGAAGAAAGGGGCTGTTATTCCTTCCTCCACGTGTTGTCTTAGCCTAGCACAATGCCAACCACATGGTAGGCTCTCAACACATGTCCAGTGAATTCACGAATTCCTTCCTGTAGTGCAATGAATTGAATAGTGTCCCCACAAAAATTTAACGTGTTGGAGTCTTGGTCCCCATTGTGACCGTGTTAAGAGAGTAGGAAATCCTATTATAGTAACTGAAAGGTGGAGCCTTGGAGAGGTGATTGAATTGTAAATGGACTGATCCATTCTTGGAATAAGAATAGTGGGAGTGGTTCTGGTGGCATTACAAGTAGACTGAATGAGGTTAGTTTCTTTCTCTGCTCCTGCCTTTCTTGCAATGAGATACCCTGTGTCACTGAAGTCACCACCAAAGAAGGCCTTCACCTGATGTGTTCCATGGACTTTGGACATCCCAGCCTCCAAAACTGTAAGCAATAAATTTTGTTTTCTTACAAATTAACCAGTTCCAGGTATTTTGTTATAAGCAACAGAAACAGACTAATGCATGCAGCTTTCTTAGAAGGTCCCAGGGATTGGCAGAGGTGGCTCAGGGGCAATCCAGCTTGGCGGAAGGGAGGGAGGGGTAGCAG
>NW_007727145.1:269246-270002 GCF_000696425.1 Galeopterus variegatus | reverse complement strand
GGGATTGGCAGAGGTGGCTCAGGGGCAATCCAGCTTGGCGGAAGGGAGGGAGGGGTAGCAGAGCAGGGGGGCAGGAGGGCTTCAGGTTGAAGGTACAAGACAGTGCCTACTTTTCTCACCCACCCAAAGATGTCTTCCAGCCTCGAAAAGAGATATACATTCACTTATCCAGTGCCTACTGCTTCCCACCCATCAGGTAACTGCCAGGCCCGGCCCCTCCTTTGTACACAGGAAGTATACTTTTATCTGATTTATATTTATAGACACATATATTACATATTATACATAATACTCACATACATATATAACATATCACACACACAGTATAAAATGACATATACGAGGGGTCTTCAAAACATTCAAGGAAAGATTTGTATTATCTTTTAACTCTATTTTTCCATGAACTTTTTGAAGTACCCTCATAGATGTAAACATATCTGAAAAGATATTTTTGTCAAAAATTTTTTTTAAAGTTTGGAAAGCAAGCCTTGAGCTTTTCATCTAAGCTCTTTACTCTCTTAGGGGCATTTGCTTTTGAAGTTGTTACTAATTACCACTTGGACAGTGGAAAGCTTTGTTCCAGTTGAAGGCATTTACTGAGTTGATGAAAGCATTATTTTTTGGATAGTGACTTCTTTCTGGTGTACCTACCCCCACCCTACACATCAGCAATCCTGGCTGGTGTTAAGGAAAGAAGAAGGCATTGGATTCTCTGAGGTCACAAAGCTGTTAATGTCATTTATCTCAGAGGGCTTG
>NW_007727145.1:261503-268559 GCF_000696425.1 Galeopterus variegatus | reverse complement strand
AGAAGGCATTGGATTCTCTGAGGTCACAAAGCTGTTAATGTCATTTATCTCAGAGGGCTTGGTTGTTGTTTGTTTAGTATGGGGCCAGCTGGGAGGCCAGTGTGGACTGGAGTCCGTGCCTCTCTCACTGGCCCGCTAGGTGGCAGCTGGCTTTGTCAGCTCTCGATCCCGCTTTCCTCTGAGCCACCCCTCTTCCCCTTGGCACCCCAGTGGGCAGCACCTCTTCACTCTGCTTCCTAGATGTTCTCCTCCCATGAGGGGCCCTCCCAGTCCTGTCCTTTCCAGTGCAGGAGTCCAAGCTCCTGCCTTTCATTCCATATCAAAACCCTGCTGGCCTCTGTCCTGTGATGGGATAGTGGCTGAAGCACTCGATTGAGAACCTGGTCTTGAGTCTTGAATTACTCACCAGCTGTGGGACCTTGGGTCAGTCACTCATTCTCTGGAGTCTCAGTGTCCTAGTTGGTAAACAACAATAATTACCCAGACTTCCTACCACAAGGTTAGGCTCATCAGAAACCCTAGATTAGATTTTCTCAGCTTTTCCTGCCATTAGAATCTCCTGGGGAGCTTTTAATATCCCAGTTCCTAGACCATGCTCCCAGACCAATTGAATCAGACTTTCTGGGGATGAGACCCAAATGCCAATATTTTTTAAAACTCCCCAGGTAATTCTAATGTGAAGCCAAGGTTGAGAACCACTGCTTAAGGTCAAAGTTTTATGGACACTCTAAATACAGATTCTGAACTTCTGTCCATTTTCTGCTAATCTGCAGTGGTTCATAGTCCTAATTTGGCTCAGAATATCTTTAAGACTCTCCTAGAAGTTATGTATCCATTTTCATAGGAATGGACATACTCACAAAATTTTGCATGTAATTTCAGCATATGATGTAGTCCTTTTAGTAAGGCCTTCCCTGGCTACCCTATCCAAAATTGGGACATTACACCCCTCCACATCACAATTTCCGATCCTCCTTGCTTACTTTATGCTTCCTCCATAGCCTTCATCACTACCTGCATGGACATCTTCAAGTCCCTCACTAGAGCAGAACTTCTCAAGGTGTGGTTCCAGGGCCATCTTTACTTAATCAAGGGACCTGGGATAGGACCCAGAAATCTGCGTTGTCAGAAGCACCTTGAATTTATTTTGAACACTAACATTTGAGAGCCAGTGGGATGGGTCCCTGGCTTCTTGATTGAGAGTGTGCAGGGCCTAATCTGCTGCTGTCTTTCCTAGAGCACCTACTCCCTCCTCCAGAACCTGCTCTGTAGATGGGAACCCACCTCCCTCAGCATACTAATGGTCTTGGGTAAAATTTCCAATGTTCTTGAGAAACCCAAGATATTTTCCAAATTACCTCAGGGGTATATGAGAATGTATGTCCCAACAATGTGAGTTGAGGGGCTTGGATTAATGTCCCATTTCTAACAAAAAGGTCATCCCCTTCCCTCCCAATAATGGGACTTGGAATTCCATCACCGTCCAGTCATTCTTAACTCTTTGGCACCCACCTCCAGTATGATGAATAACAGAAACCATGAGCAATGGGTATATTTGATCCCATCTCTCCACTCAAAGTTTTCCATTGGCTTCCTATGGCCTACAGGGGGAAGCACATCCCTATTTTTTAAGTTACCAAAAGGCTCTTCAGCATCTGGCTGCTGTTCAGCTTACCAGTCTCCATTCCTACCTCCTCACTGCACACTATAGCAGGACCAAACCACAGTGGTTTCTGGAACATCACGTGCCACTTCCTCCCCCGAGTATCCTCCTGGATTGCCCTTACATCTCTCTACACAAGTCACTCCTTTCCCCGAACTCTCAAACGACTGACTCTCCATCCCACTCAGAGTGCAAACCAAATCCTCATGTGACCTACAAGGTCCTATGCGATCTGTCCACCACCCTGCTTACCTTTCTGTCCTCATCTTCTGCTACTAGTAGCAGAAGTTCATTTCCTGGGGCTGTGATGACAAAGCACCACAGACTGGATGGCTTCGGTCAGAAATCTGAAATCAAGGGCTGGCCTGGTGGTGCACTGGAGAGTGCGCTGCTTGGGAGCGCGGTGGCGCTCCCACCGAGGGTTGCGATCCCGTTACCGGTCAGTAAAAAAGACAAAAAGGAAAAAAAAAAAAAGAAATCTGAAATCAAAGCGGGGCCATGTTGCCTCTGAAACCTGATGGGGAAAGACCCTCCTCTCTTGCTTGTTTGTAGCTTCCGGTGTTCACCAGCTATCTTTGGTGTTCCTTGGTTTATATCTCCATCACTCCAATCTCTGTCATCTCTGTCATATGGCCCCTGTGTGTCTTCACACGGCCATCTTCTTGGAAGGACACCAGTGGATTAGTGGCCAACCCTACTCCAGTATGACCTCGTCTTAACTAATTACATCAGTGATGATCTATTTCCAAATAAGGTGACATTCTGGAGTACTAGGGGTTAGGACTTCAAAATATCTTCTTTGGGGGAACATAATTCAATCTGTAACACCTCCCTCCTTCATTCTGCTTTATTTACACTGACTTAGAGTTGCCAGATTTAACAAATAAAAGTACAGGACACCCAGTTAAATTTGAATTTTGACAATGAATAATTTAACCAAATAAAAAATGAATAATTTTAAAAAAATATGAATATATACCAAATGTTGCATGGAATAAATGTTTTAGTTAAAGTATATCACATTTAATATTTGGGACATACTTATACTAAAAAATTTTTTTGTTGCTTCTCTGAAATTCAAATTTAACTGGGCATCCCGTATTTTATATGGCAATTTTACTCCTTGTTCCTTGACCACAGCAAGCATGTGCCCACCTCAAGGTCTTTGCACGTGCTATTCCCCCTACCTTGCATACTCTTTTTCTAGGGGAATGCTCATTCTCTGATTGCTTTCAGCAAGGCCTTTCAGGATATACCTCTCCCCCTATACACACACTTTCTGTCCTCCTGTCTTAATTCCCCCCAGCCCCCTTATTACTTATCACCGTGGGGCTATATATTTCCCTTATATATATATGTGTTTTCCTCTTATCCCCTATCATTAGGTTGTATTTATTGTCTGTCACCCCCAGGAGAATTTCTTGATGTTTTTGTTGGTGGCTGTCTCTCTAGGGCTTAGAACAGTGCCTGGCACACAGTTGATGTTCAGGAAATATTTATTGAATAGATGAAGAAATAAATCCTTTCACTTTCACTGCACTAGAGAGTGGGCATCTGTGGGTTTTGCTTCCCTAGTATCCCCTCCTGCTTCTGGCAAAAGTCCTCCTCCCTCATCCTCTATTTAAGTATTTTGAGAAGGTCCTGCCCTAAAATCCAGGTCCAGATGTGGAGGCCAGTCAGTTAATTCCATCCACTTGGCCACGTGATTGGTTCAGGGATGGGTGCATGACCCAACTCAGTCTAATTGGAGTCAGTCCCAGAATTTCTGCTGGAGCTATTGAGACAGAACATTCTCTTCCCACTGGTGTTTCTGAGAGCAATAAGATGCAAGTCCGGAGCTGCTGATAACCATCTTACCACCATAAAGGAAGAGCGGGGAGCCAGCTCCTGGCCAAAAATCTGTGTGTGATCTTTCAGGCTTGACCATAGGTGATTACAAAGTATTACCTGGCAGGCTTCATAGGAAAGCTGCCCTTTCCATGCCAGGCATGGTGCACAGCCAGTGTGTCGTGGTCTCGGGAGGGATTTGCAGTCAGGGACTTGGGCCCCTTGGTCAGCTGTGCTCTTAGCCATATCTGCATTCCTAGCACAGACATCCCCATTTGGAGTCACCTTTATGGGCGAGGGACCCTTGGCTGAGGTCTTCCCCAGGTGCCTCTGCTGAAACCTGCTAACTGGGAGGAAAGGGAGCCTTGAAGACTTTGACCCAGTACCCAGAACATTTCCATGCCTGGGCCTCACCCCCCACTACAGATCCATAAAAGGACAGGGATCTATGATCAGGTGAGACAATTCCCCTACATGTGCTATTCTGTGGGATGGAACAGTCAGGGAGCTGGTGCATTCTCATGCTTAGCCTCTTGCTTGGACCATCACAGTAAGTAAATACAGGCTTAATCATTACTTTCTCTTTGCCTTGTTGTCTTCATTGACTACTCTGCCACCTGGCAGCTCAGCTCAGCTCTTGACTACCATCTGTCTGAGCGTGGAGCCACCCCAGAGGAAACAGAGCTGAGAGACAGAGGGGATGGCTGAGTCTCTCTAATGTCATCGACTCTCCTAAGTCTCACTTTGTTGGAAGTTGGTGCAACACCTGGACCTTTTCTTGTTGCGCTTAGGCCAATTAGATGTGTTTTTTTTCTGTCACCAAATCTTGAGGCACACGCAGCCTTTTGGTGACCCCCAGCTGACCTCAGGCACCCGTTCACCTGTGTCCCCATTCTCCCTGTACTTGCCTTCATCACAGTCCGGCTCAACTTGCACTGTCCTGCTTCACATGCCTCCCAAGGGACACCAGCTCTCAGAAACGAGGAAGTAGGGGATGGCAGGCCTCATACTTGAATGTGCCTGTTTTAGTTTGTTCATGCTGCTCTAACAAAAAATACCTTGTACTGGGTAGCTTATAAACAACAGGAATTTATTTCTTACAGTTCTGGAGGCTGGGAAGTCCAAGATCAAGGTGCGTGCAGATTTGGTGCCTGGTGAAAGCCTGCTTCCTAGTTTACAGACACATATGCTCACTCTAACCTCACGTGGCAGAAGGCTGAGGGGTCTCTCTGGGGCTTCTTCTATAAGGTCACTAGTGCCACTCTTGAGGGCTCTACCACCACAAATTAATCACCTTCCAAATCCCCCACTTCCTAACATCATCACCTTGGGGGTGAGAATTTCAACATGAATTTTGGGGGAGACACAAACATTCAGAACATAGCAGTGCCCATCACAGAATCAGACAAAAAGTTCTGTAGAATGAGGGCTTAACTGAATGAAACTGAAGTGGGCTGTTTACAGTATAAATCACTCAATTGGGTAAATAGGATAAATCTGTTATTGTTTTAAAAAGTCTACATTAAAATTTTTTTTATCCCTTTTGGAAATCAATCTTCATTAAGGGACAAAATCTATATTGTTATCTTTTGCTGCATGATAAATTACCCCAATATTCATAAACTTAGAACCACAAACATTTATCATCTTTGTCTCTCAAGGCCTGAAATCTAGGTGCAACTTAGCTGGGTCCTCTGTCTCTGTGTCTCTCACAAGGCTGCAATAAAATTGTTGCCAGGGCTGTAGTCATCTCAAGTCTCAAGTGGGAAAGGATCCACCTGCAAGCACACTCATTGGTTTTGTAAGCCTCAGGCCCTCATTGGCTATTGGCTGGAGACATCAGTTCCTTGCCACCTGGGCCTTTCTATAGGCCTACTTGCCATTTGGGTGTTGGCTTCCCTCAGAGTGAATGAAAGAGATAGATAGAGATAGATATATAGAGAGGGATCCAAGATGGGTATCACAGTCTTTTTATGACCTAGTGTTGGTAGTGACATCCCAACACTTTCAGCATATTCTCTTTGTAAGAAGCTGGTCGCTAGGTCCAGCTCACACTTAGGGGTATGTTATTACACAAGAGTATGAATACCAGTGGGCAGGGATCATTGGGAGCTGTCTTAGAGGTTGCCCACCACAGCCCATCCTCTGGTGCCACAATAATCCTCATTGCCCCCACATGAAAAGACACTCTTCCAGTCTTCCAAAGTCTCATCTCATTACACTATCAATTCAGAGTACAAAACTGCATCTAAATTAGGTTCATGAGTGAATGAGTCTCCTCAACAGTAGTGCCTTAAATATAGATCCTCTTGATCCATAAGACCTGTGGAGCTAAAGATAGAATTATCTGCTCCCCCCCTGCCCCCCATATCTACCCAACATATAATTGTAGGTCAGGAAGACATTCCTGTTCAACAAGGGGACAAATTGGAGGCACAAGAATGTCACTGGTCCACAGAAACTGAAAATCCAGACAAGCAAATGTTGGAATTTCCTTAATTAGATGACAAAACCTGGAAATAGTTCTCCATGGCTCTTGGCCCCACTCTCTGAGGTTTTCATTCTGGCCTCTAGTCATCTTTTCCCTTTCATGGAAGGTAGCACACGCTTGCAGCTGAGCATCTCTCTCAGCTTGCTTCCTGCCGGTAGCATTCTAGAGGTCCAAAGGCCTCTCCTCATTTTGTACTATCTCTGTTCCTCTCAGTCCAAGTTGGCAATGATTACGTGTAAGTCTTTTAAGAAACTTGCAGGTCTCCTGAGAATCTCCTTGGGGTTCACTCCATAAAGCAAAAGCCACACACACACATTTCTTTAAGATAAGCCTCTCGCTACCTGGGGCTATTGCCGAGATGGCTGATGTCCAACGTCCTTCACTTCCTAGAGGACCTCTTATTTGATTGATGGGATTTGTGAGGCACACCCTTAAGCTCTTCAAATGAACTTTCATGTGACTGTATAGACTCTGAGGCTCCATCTTTGATCTTTCTGAGTTCCTTACAACAACTTTTACGTTCACACCCTGTTTCATCTTTAGACCATGTTTTCCTGGCAGTGCCCTGGATTTGAAAGCCATTTCTTAATTTTAACATTGTTTGCTGTCTGGAGAGGCTGAACATTTTCAAAGCCTGGCTTTATTTCTTTACTTCTTCTTTTTTTTTTTTTTGTATAACAGTCTTTCTCTCAATTTATTTTTTTCCTCCCGCATTTTACTATAAGTGGCGAAGAGACTGTTGGAGTGAGCAAGGACTAAAGCCATATTGGGACCTAAAACCGCATGGGCTGCAGACAAATTTTAAAAGGACACAGCATTTTTTTCTTCGCATGCATTTCTCTGAGTTCCTTCTTTTCCCATGGCTATTTAATATTGTGAACCTTGGTTATGGGGCAAGACGACATTATTTATTTGAATGTAAACTTATTTTCCAGCCAGGCTGAAGCTGCAGATTCACAATGAGGCACATACTATCCAGACGGGAGCAGAAACCGAATGGAGTCTTGGAGAGACGTAGCACCTGAGACCTTGCATGAAATCCTCGCAGCTCACATGCCCCTCCCTCCTGCTTTTC
>NW_007727145.1:255346-261430 GCF_000696425.1 Galeopterus variegatus | reverse complement strand
ACATAGGTAGGGATGGAGATGTGAAAATTAAGAATATCTCTAACCACTCCTTCCAAGAAATCTGCCTTTGAGAGGGTGGTTGGAGATAGTGTATTTAATCAAACATGTGTGGCTATCACCTACCTCCACACAATGTCACTACCTCTGCAGAGAGCCAAAAGTCAGGCCACTTTGTTAAAATAGGCCTAAATATTCTTATGAGACAAAAAGATAAAGAAAAAAAAAAGATAAGGGGCCTACCTACCTTACCTTGCTCTCTGCACAGAAATGTTGGTGCTGCTTCAAATTGCATTTTAATATGTCTCCACGGTGAGATGTCACAGCCATGGGATGGCTATCATATTATTTAGATGAACATAACAAGTACTGGTGAAAATGTGACAAAGTTAGAACATTCACACACTGCTGGTGGGAACTTATAATGGTGGAGCCCCTGTGGGAAACAGGTTGGTGGTTCCTCAAAAAGGTAAATGCAGATTAACTTGCCCATCAATTCCCCTCCTAGGTACATGCCCAAAGAATTGAAAACAGATGTTCAAACAAAATTTATACACAAATACTCATAGCAGCATTACTCATAGCAACCAAAGGATACAGACAACCCACATGCCCATCAACAGATGATAAACAAAATGCGTTAGGTCTATACAATGGCGTATCACTCAGCCGTAAAACAATGAAGCACTGACATGTTCTGCAATATGGATAAACTTTGAAATCATTACGCTGATTTCAGAGTCATTATGGCTTCTTTCAGAAGCCAGACACATTCAGCCACATACTATGTGATTCCATTTATATGAAATATCCAGAATAGGTAAAGCCATAGAGACAGAAAACAAAGTAGTGGTTGCCAGGGTCTGGCGGGAGTGACTGCCTACTGGGCACTGGGTTTCCTTCTGGAGTGATGAAAATGTTCTGGAATTAGATAGCAATGGTGGCACTGCAGCACTGTGCTAAATGCCACTGGGTTCTTCACTTTAATGGTTAAAATCATGGATTTTTTGTTATGCGAATATTAATACAATAAAAAATATCAGTTAGTTGCTTTTAAAAATTATTTTTACCTTTTATGTCTTGCAATTACCTAGTAAAGGACATGTTTTTTAAATCTGGTTAAAACGCTACAACTCTTTTTTTTTTTTTTTTCCTTCTTTTGATGGCTGGCCAGAACAGGGATCAGAACCCTAAAAACTACATATTCTTAAACTCTTTCTAATATTACACTAAGAGATATTAATCTGATAAATTTCTAAATTATACACAGGACTTCTAAGTTATAGTTTTTTTTCTTCATACAGTTGGTAAGCTTTTATTTGGAAACAAGAGAATATTGAATTTTTTAAATCAGAAAAACAAGATTCTAAAAATGTTTTCTATAAGAACCAGAGTCTAAAACCCTTCTATTAGAGCATCAATGAAGC
Organism: Galeopterus variegatus; assembly: GCF_000696425.1. Taxonomy (NCBI): domain Eukaryota; kingdom Metazoa; phylum Chordata; class Mammalia; order Dermoptera; family Cynocephalidae; genus Galeopterus; species Galeopterus variegatus. The sequence continues at coordinate 260,006 of NW_007727145.1, read as the reverse complement.
CGGTGCTTCTAGATATTATGTTTCCAAATTAAAAATACATGATTGGTTGTTTAATTATCAAGACCAGCATTTCTTTGTTTTCCTTACACATAATTTATAAACCTACACATTTTGGAGGAAGAGCTGAGGTACGTGTGTTATGCTTATGATTGCATTGAACCGCAATCTTTTGTGCTGTGCAGTTTCAAGAGTGTTAGAAAGGTTCTCCTCACCCAAAACACACACTCACAGGCCCGAAATCTCACTATTAGAAAATGCTTTAGATTTCTCATATCTTCCAGGATCCTCTAATAAAGCGTAATTATGCCTGGAGATGGTAAAGCCTTAAGCTCTATAAGCGTGAGCTGAGTAAATCCATGAGGGATCAGATCTCAGCGGTCACGGGGCAAGGCCAGCGCCGCCCACTGGAGGATTGCTCCTGCAACCTGGATGTGGTTATGGGAACCTCAGTGACTTCTCAACTCATTTATTCAACAGCTGATTCAGCGTAACTTGAATATTCCCTGTCCTATCTCCCTCCACCCCCGTCCCCAAGGCAAACCTATTACTGTACTTAATGTTCAGGGTGAGAGTCTGAAAAACGAACAGCTTTAAGAATGTCAATTTTCTTGTTTAAAGGCTCCAATGTTTATTTCTGGCCTGGGTTTCCTCCCTCTCTCTCATTTGGGAGAAAGCGCATCTTGAGTGACTTGCGCCTTGTGCACCCTGAAGTACCTCCCCTTTGGCACAGGTTCGTTTCATTTCGGGAACTGGCGTGGGAGGCATAGTTGAAACTGCTGCAGAGGTTTGTATTTCAGCAGATCACTCCAGCCATCCAAGTTCAGCGCCAGGGACTATGGAGCACATAACATAGCATGCAGCTGACGCAAGTTGCTCACATGACTCAGGACTGAGAGCCCTGCACCCCAGGGTCTGTGGAAAACATTCTCCAGAGCTCTTTGGAAGAGGATGACTCATGTCAGGGGGTATTTTTAGGAATCCGTTAACTTGCATTTAGCTTAGAGAAGCAAGATCCAAATCCAGAGGCGCTCTAAGCCGTTACACACAAGCTGTTTTGAATGTTGTGATTGGACCACAGTTTCTCAGTCTGTGGATTGAGTCATTTTCTAGCTAAATGGAAGGGAAAACAGAAGAAGACTGTTGCTACAACAGGGCATTTGATAAGATGCTACAGAAATCAATGCCAGTAACAGCACGTGTTTGTCTTTACAGGACGGCACCTGCTTATTCCAAGCTCATCTTACAGTACGTGGTTAAAATTTGCAAAGTCACTCCTGGACAGTTTTAGGATAACATGGAAATATCAGCACTGGTATTAGGTGCAGATATAGTCAAATATGTTAAAATGCCTCTTTAAACAAGACTGACTCCAGATAGTGCTCATGCTAATATGTTTACATATTACAGGTCAGACCACTGGACAAAAAGGCAAATTGGGACAGCAGGTGCTGCTTTTGGATGGAGTTAAAGCAGCAGGGAACGCTTGTGCCCTGGAAGGTTGCAAACTCTCAGATGTATGTGTATATGTGCTTGCATGTATGTGTATGCGTGTGTATGTTTTGTGTGTGTTTGTGGGCCTGTGGATATGTGTGGGTTTGTGTGTGTTTGCGTTTGTGTATATATGTGTGTGTGTACATGTATTTTTTCATGTGTGTAGTATAGTTACTAAGTATCAATTCCAATTAAGCCCAAATCAGTCCACCCTCCAGCCTGTGAGTGAGTGAGTGGTGTGAGTTTTCAAAGCTGAGAAGAGGAATCTTAGTTTTAGGGTCAGGAAGAGGAAATTCTGCTATCAAATGCCCAGAAAGAAATGGGTTAGTGTGGTTTGGGCTTGGTGGCAAGAATTTCTCATCTTCCAGTGATGATCAAAAACCAAACAAACCCAACAAGTCAATGACAAAAAAAGAAAAAAATCAAGAAAGAGAGAAAGATTTCCTCGACTTGAATATCTTATTTCCTTCACTATCATCGTTTTTCTCCTACGTATCTGCATTTTTTTCCCTGCCTGATATTCAGATCACTTTTCAGTGCTGGCTTGCCTGTTTGCACACATTCTCTAAGCAACATTTCCTCGCCAGGCCATGTGAGTCTGCACTGACTAATCACTACTTGGTGCGGGGCTTAACCCCCACTCACGAACTTAGAAGGTGACTCTTCACCAAGTGGAACCACGGTATCTCATAGCTCTCAAATTGCATCTCACAGTCTGTCCCCTTTCACCAGCAGTATTATTAAAACAGATGGTGCCTTTCCAGTCTAGCAAGGAGCTACAACCACCAATTTTAGAGAGTAAATTGGAAAGTTGATGTTTCCTTTTAAATAAACAAAGGATAGCAGATCCAGCTCAGCCAAGAGAGAAAACCAGATCTCAAATTTCACCCTTAACTCAAGCCACTATAATGTAGTCCTTTGCTAAAAAAGAAAACAAAAAAAAACTACATAAGATTCTTATGTTGAAACTTTGACCACAGTTTTTCATGTTTTAATCAGGGAGAAAAGCAGAAATAGCAGTCTCCTGTGACAGTATTTTTGGTCTGGCCAAAAATGAGGATGTATTAGATAATTCATGCAAAATCTTGGTTTGATGTAATTTCCAGTCATCTTCCTAACATGGAAAAGCAGCTGAATCCTGTATCATAGTTTAGCTGAAAATGGTGACTAAGATATTTAAGAGCTATTAACTATTAAAATGAATTCCCCAAATATAATTTTGCTTGATTTATAGTCAAAAGCTCCCATTTAGATGAAAATAGGATAAGAAAAAATATACTTTAAAAATATTTACCCTTTATTTTTCATTGNCAATCCACCAGAAATGAGCACCCAGATTACCTCCAATTCCATGTCATCATCTAAAATAATGTTGCAATGAGCATCCTTAATCAATTCCTGTTACGAATCTGCGTGAGGATTTCTTCAGGAAATATGCATACCCAGAACTGGAACGGGCGTGGCATAGGTTACACATATATTCAGCTTGAAATTTGGAAGTGCCAAATTACAGAAATGTTGCAGTAATCTTCATTCCCACCAGTCATACATAAAGGACCCTCTATCCCACATCGGGACCAACACTTGCTATTATCTTGTAGTTTTTAACTGTTTTCCAGTCATTTGGTATGAAGTAATAGCTCATTAATATTTAGTTTGTATTTTTCCTGATATTGATGAGTTTGAACATCTCTCCATATACTTTTTTTTTTGTCTTTTTTTTTTCGCGTCCGGCAACAGATCGCAACCCTCAGTGTTGCTCCTGCACCGGACCGGGACCGGCAACGGGATCGCAACCCTCGGTGCTGCGCCCGCACCTCGCNGGCTGCAGACAAATTTTAAAAGGACACAGCATTTTTTTCTTCGCATGCATTTCTCTGAGTTCCTTCTTTTCCCATGGCTATTTAATATTGTGAACCTTGGTTATGGGGCAAGATGACATTATTTATTTGAATGTAAACTTATTTTCCAGCCAGGCTGAAGCTGCGGATTCACAATGAGGCACATACTATCCAGACGGGAGCAGAAACCGAATGGAGTCTTGGAGAGATGTAGCACCTGAGACCTTGCATGAAATCCTCGCAGCTCACATGCCCCTCCCTCCTGCTTTTCGTTTCCAGCATCCCATTCCTTCAGCCCCCTCTTAAAAAAACCCTCTGTAAATCTGAATCTTTGAGATGGCTTTAGCCTGACCATTCTTCAGGTTTGCTGGAGAGATGGGTTAGGCTAACATCTCTCCTCAGGTCACTGGGAATTCCTGAATAAAAACTGACCTCCATTTTCACCAACATTTGACTTTTGAGTTATGTATTTTTGAAAGGGGGGAGGCAGCTGGCCCTGTGTGCCTGGTATCAAGACCAGCTGGCATCTTCCACACTCTGGAAACACTACTTAAGTAGATCACCCAGTTCATTATGCGTATTTTCTTCTTTCTACATAACTGCAAATGACAGTGTTGCTAAACTTCCTGCTAGTACACCATAAGGTCCCTCTTTCTCCAGTTTCCGACAGCACGTTCCCTCCTTCCTTCTGAGCCCTCACCAGCAGGGTCCCCAAAGCCAAGTTTCTCCTAACAGTCTTTTCAAGACAATTAAGCTTTCTCTAGCATGTTACTCAAATCCCTCCTAGCCTCCGCCCACTGCTAGGTTCCAAAGCAATTCCCACGTGTTTCAGTATTTGTTACAGCAGCACTGCCCTTGCAGGTGCCCAAATTTGTATTCATCCTTTTCTCATCTTATCTCCAGAGGCAACTATTCTCATGTGTTTAAAGAATATCATTTTATTTGTGAAGACTTTTTACAAAATCATATTCTTATTTTATGAGCACACATTTTTCTTTTTCTTTTTTGGCAGCTGGCTGGCACGGAAATCTGAACCCTTGACCTTGATATTAATCAACATTGTACTCTAACCAGCTGAGCTAACTGGCCAGCTCCTAATTTTTCTAAATGGCATTGTTTTGTGCTTCTCATTCTTTTTTTCACTCTTTTTAGCCATCACCATGCTTTCAAGATCCATCCATGTTATTAGGTAGACATCTAGCCTGTGGCTTCCAACTATGCATAGTACACCATGGGTTGCTCCCCCTTGTCCCATATTTTATCTGTCCAATCCACCAGAAATGAGCACCCAGATTACCTCCAATTCCATGTCATCATCTAAAATAATG
>NW_007727145.1:254585-255168 GCF_000696425.1 Galeopterus variegatus | reverse complement strand
GACCCTCTATCCCACATCGGGACCAACACTTGCTATTATCTTGTAGTTTTTAACTGTTTTCTAGTCATTTGGTATGAAGTAATAGCTCATTAATACTTAATTTGTATTTTTCCTGATATTGATGAGTTTGAACATCTCTCCATATACTTTTGATTTATCTCTTCCATGAAGTGACTGCTCAAATCTTTGTTTGCGTACTCTTTAGAACCAGAGACCAGGTATAATTTCTTCTGCTTCCAGAATACTGCTGAATGTTGATTGATGATTGATGAGAAGGTCAATGTGACTGTTATTTGAGCTTCTGGATTTTGAGACTTACTTTTCCTCTACACGCCCTGAGGTGTTTGCCTTCATTCATTTAGAAAACATTTATCAAATGACTACCCGTGCCAAATTTTCCTGTGCAACTCTCCCTTCCAGCAAATGCCCAATGACCTACTCTCTGTCACATTGTCAATTGAACAGAAGAATGGAACTGGTCACACTTGTCATCTGGCATCAAACAGACTCTAGTAATATTTTAAATGCCCTTTTATAGACTCTAATGTTCTATGATCCTCTGATTCTACCTTATTGACTAATT
>NW_007727145.1:250146-253954 GCF_000696425.1 Galeopterus variegatus | reverse complement strand
AAATGCCCTTTTATAGACTCTAATGTTCTATGATCCTCTGATTCTACCTTATTGACTAATTGATTTTTTTCTTTTGTTGTTTTTAACTGCCATGTGCCTAAAGCAAGGCAAGGCCCAAGGAATCTTGGCTATGTCTTTGCACATTGACAGGAGGCTGACAGCCTTTTGCTAAGTTTCCCTGCTTGTGAGAAGCAAACCCACATCACAGTGAACAATGATTGCTGATAAATATCATGGATTCAATAGGCAAAAAGTAAACTCCTCATTGCACCCTGTAATGGTCACCATTCTGAATGTGACAACATTTATCTACAGTTCTAGAGAGAGAAAGGGTTCTCAACCCTGATCTAACTACTCCCGCACCCCCCCACCCCAGGGAAGGGTTAGGTGCCCAACTCTGGAAGTCTTGACTGAAACACATCCACCCTGTGTAATAATTATCTGTCTATTTGATCTCCTTCTTCTAGATTCGGGACATGTTGAAGACACAGATTGTGTTTTACTCATTTGTTTATTTTATTGTACTTAGCAAAGCACCTGTTTCATAGTAAGTGCTCAATAAACATTTCCTGATTGAATATGAATGGACACATAAAAGAATATTCACCAAGTTCTTACTTGCCACATACTATGCCAGATGCTGGGATATATAGATAAATAAGACACAGTTTAATTATAAAATACTGTGGAAAATGTATAAGGGAGGGATATCCCACCTTATGGGGAGATGAACTTCAAATCAAGAGGGGACACTATCTGTAGCACTCGTCTTTTCCACTTCTGAGAGAGTCTTTCTGCCCTTGAATTCCAGATGTGACTTATATTTTAATTGCAGGAACTAGGCCTTTCTCTGTGTGTGTATGTGTGCAAGGTATGGATGTGGAGGTGTATGCTACCTGTCTGACTGTACCTGCCCCAGCCCAGCTTGGAGTCAGTACAGGAAGGTTAAAGGCTATTTTCCTACTTCCCAAAGGGGCTTGATCAAGATGGTAGGGACATCTATGAAGCCCTCCAGACTGCAGTGCAGACATGCAAGTGAGCCTCATAATATATGATACTCAACTCCTTTGGCATATAATCTTACAACTGGGAAAATCTGAGTCAGCCCAAGAGCAATCCTTCCCAGCTCCACCCACAATCCATGTCAATTTTCAACTTCTTGGTCAAGCCAAAGGGATTTGAGTCAAGTTTTGTCTAAAGGTCTGGGGTTTGAAGGAGCCTTAGGCATGTAAATTTGCTGTAAAGTCCAGTTACATTTGTGTTAGAAAACATATCAATCAGAGCTCTGCAGAGACCTTGTCTCACTTTATATCAGACACAGTTAGAAGGATTTAATAGTGACTTTAAAAATGGCCCATAGGCATGGAGCAGAGTCAGGAAGTATGCTAGATTTGGCATTACGTATTCCATGGAAAAACAAACACCCATTTCTTTGTTCTCATTTTAAAATGTACCCCTTATAAAAAGGTTTCTTTGTGAAGAATCACTTAATAGTTGTATTTGATCAAGTGAAACAAATCCGGGTTCTCTTGGGCAAACCCCTAAAGAGATTTCCATTAGTTTTATATCTGTGATCTTTGAATAGGGAGCCTAATATGCAACAATCTTCAACAAAATTTTTTCATTTATATTCCACTGAGAGGAGTTCTTTTATCTTTATTTGCTCCATGATATTGAAGCACTTGCTCAATAACCACAGTGTGGGCTTCATTTAAATACACAACTCCTGCTTTGCTGTTCTTTCTAAAAATTATTGGACTAGTTTGCTTATGTGCAGTTCTTAACTCTTAGCCGCTTATAACCAGGATCTACTGCCCATGAGTTTCCTATATATATATTTGGTGGATTATGTTAGTTTTTCCACCATAAGCCAAAGTAGTCTGTGGCATGCAAATTAATGAATGCAACCACTAACAATAATTGAATGATGTGAGGACAACCGAAAGAGCAGGAGTCACTAAACATTTTCTGAAAAGCACCAGATGGTAAGTATTTTAGGCTTTGTGGGTCGTATGGTCTCTGTTGTAACTACTCCACTCTACCTTTGTAGTGCCAACACAGGTACAGACAATATATAAGTGAATGGGCATGGCTGTGCTCCAATGAACCTTTATTTATAAAAGCAGGCAATGGGCCTGATTCAGCCTGTAGGCCATAGTTTGCTGACTCTTAATCTAGAGCAAGTGATAGAAACAAATAGGAAAACTATGAAAATTATCTAGCTTACCCCTTTGCCTTTGAAACCCTCATTTTGAGCTGTCTCTTAGCATATAGCACCTTCTGTCCAGTTTTGTTTCTTGAGCGTTAGGTTTACAGGTAGAGTGAGGGGTTAGTTGAATGTTTTTCTACATTGAGTTGTATGAGTTTTTTACATATTTTAGATATTAACCCCTTATCAGATATATGGTTTGCAAATATTTTTTCTCATTTGTAGGAGGTTTCATTTTGTCGTTATTTCCTTTGCTGTGTGGAAGCTTTTTAGTTTGAAGTAATCCTATTTATTTATTTTTGCTTTTGTAACCTGAGCTTTTGATGTGGTGTCCTCTCATTTTTAAGGTGAAGCCTCTTTTCCGGTTATAGCTGGGCCACAATAATGGGCTGAAATAGAGAAGGATCTGGAATGGAAACCAGGCACTTCATGGAGTGTATCCCCGGAGAGTTGGGGTTTGGTGCTTGGGAAGTAAGAAGGAACATGCTTCCAGGAGTAAGCTAGAAGCTTATTCTCTAGCAGCTCAGAGATGAGCAAGGAAGGAGACCAATTTCCCCAAATTCCCCTGGGTTCTGGTTTTGGAGAGGTCAGTATTAGGACATAGCACCGAGGCATAGAATTTTAGATTTAAGCTGGGGATTTATATTTCATTGTATCAGTTCTAGTGCTCTCTTTGCAGCTGTTGACAGATGTGAACAATCCATCGCCATGTGGACTCCTTATAGTATTTCAGCATTTGCCGAGGCAATGATTTCACTGTCTGTGTGTGATTTCAGAAGAAAGCAAGTAAGACGTAAATAAGGGCAAGAAACTGAAGCCCAGGTATCCTTCACCTGGAAGGGGGCCAGTAAGTACATTACTGAATGGAGTGCATGTCTCAGCCAAAATCAAATGCAAAGACTGTGGATGATTTTCCTCCTGCCTAGAGTAGATCCATAATCATGTTCTCTGTTGTATCATTTTTTTCTCAAGTCTGAGCAAACACAAGCCATCATTGAGTTACTGGCTCTGGTCACTGAGTGAGCAGCATCTGTTGGGTGGATGCATAGTTGTGCCCAAGGTGGTTTCAGAGGGCTGACCCAGCACTGGTGTCAGGGCCATCAGTCAGACAATGGGAGAGAGGCAGTGAGGAGGCAGCAATGAGGTCGGTAATTACACACTACAGTTCAGTTGACCCCCAAGAGCAGGTGGCAGGAGCGAGTAAAATCCCAGGCTCTGTCACTCAAGATTCACTTTCACTCTTGTGTGTAGGCCTGAGGGGATGCTCATTGATCTGGAAGAGACTGTCTACACTGTTTTGTTAATAATAAGGATAATAATAAAATAATGTATTTAATGTAGAAGGATATTTTTCTTTCCTTTTAGTTGTTTAAAAGTTGCTGTTACTTTTAAAACCCATATTTTTATCTTTCACTCTCTAGCTCTCTCTAAATATATATAACACCTATTTACACATACATGCATATATGTATATGTGTACCACAGTGAGAAGATCAGAATCTATATCTATCGGATGCATTCAATATTTTTTTTTTTTCCCTTTTTGTCTTTTTTCGTGTCCGGCAACGAACCGCAACCCTCAGTGTCGCGCCCGTACCG
>NW_007727145.1:209078-249940 GCF_000696425.1 Galeopterus variegatus | reverse complement strand
GCAATGAGGTCGGTAATTACACACTACAGTTCAGTTGACCCCCAAGAGCAGGTGGCAGGAGCGAGTAAAATCCCAGGCTCTGTCACTCAAGATTCACTTTCACTCTTGTGTGTAGGCCTGAGGGGATGCTCATTGATCTGGAAGAGACTGTCTACACTGTTTTGTTAATAATAAGGATAATAATAAAATAATGTATTTAATGTAGAAGGATATTTTTCTTTCCTTTTAGTTGTTTAAAAGTTGCTGTTACTTTTAAAACCCATATTTTTATCTTTCACTCTCTAGCTCTCTCTAAATATATATAACACCTATTTACACATACATGCATATATGTATATGTGTACCACAGTGAGAAGATCAGAATCTATATCTATCGGATGCATTCAATATTTTTTTTTTTTCCCTTTTTGTCTTTTTTCGTGTCCGGCAACGAACCGCAACCCTCAGTGTCGCGCCCGTACCGGACCGGGACCGGCAACGGGATCGCAACCCTCGGTGCTGCGCCCACCCCTCGCTCAGCCAGTGAGTGGGAACCGGTCTGTATGTGGGATCCGAACCCTCGGCGGGAGCGCCGCCACGCCCCCAAGCGGCGCACTGTAGCAGTGCTCCACCAGGCCGGCCCGGATACATTCAATATTTACTGCTTCCCCAGAACTGATCCTTTGTTAAGCCCTTTGCAGCTCTAATATTTCCATTCTTCAAAATCACCTTTTGCAGAGGTACCACTATCCCTGTTACACAGCTCCAGAGATGAGGCCCAGAAAAACGGACTAAGACACCCAAACACTGGAAGCAGGTTTTGTGAATGTCCTCCAGCCTTTCCAGTTCTGCTTGCAGTTTTCAGTTTCACTGTGAGCTGTAGTTCAGTCTGTCCCCTTTGTCTCTGGACTCTCTCCTTCCTGGTGACCCAGCTTTGCTTGCGGTCTTCAGTGAGGTGAGCAGACTCGTGAGTAGTGCTGGCTACCCAAGTTCATGTTGGGTAGCCTGGGAGACTAGGGGGAGCAGACAGCCCCTTATAAGAGCCAGTCAGACACTTCTTACGATAATAGACCCTGGTGTGCTGTGGATGCCCAGGACAGACAAAGGTCTCGGGAGAAGCTGAGGTTACTTTCCAATTTCACTGAGGTTATAAAAACAACATTACTGAACTTTAAATCCTAGCATTCATGACCCTGAGCATTTTACATTTCCTTTTTTGTTACTTTCTTCTTTATAGACCAAGTCACCTGTTCCTTCTGCTTGAGATAATATTTCAGGTGATAAGAAGAAACAAAATATCAGAAACCCCCAAGGTGCTAATTATCTATCCCTTCACGCTAACACCTTGCATTTCTCCTCATTGGTTTATAGAAAAGTAGCTAGCCCTTTCTCTCAACGTGGTGTGGGTGGGCTTTGTCTTTGCCAAAGTAGCCAGATCAGACTTTTTAATGATCAAGAGTCAAAAAAGAAAGGAAATTGACTTTTTACAGGAAAACAGGCCATTCCTCAAAAACTATTAAAGATTCTGTCATCCCAAATATCCCTATCCTGTTGGACTTATTTACAGATTTCATGAAAAATACATCATTGTAACATTGATGTATGGACCCTGTAGCATCCAATTTCTTGAAGGCATCTGCACCTGATAAGGATGCTGGTCATGCTCTTGTAAACGCTGGGGCAATATAAATGAGACGATGCCCCATGGAATATAATGCACACAGATGCTTTTCTAAAATACACTCATATCCTTTCAAAATAAGGCAATTTGGCTTTCTACCTTGGCTCTGAATGAGATAATGTTCCGGGTTGGGGAGGCAGGTAATAAAAGCGACAATTGTGAAGTGTTACTGGCAGTTTTTTTCGTTTTTACCGCAAGCTGGGCATACATCTGTCTTCATTGTCAAAGTGCTGGTGTTGTTTACAAGGAAAGATCAGGAAGCAGGAAAGCTTATTCAGTTCTCTTGGCTGGGGAAACAGCATTTCTTCATCATGAATCCAAAACCACATTGAGAGCGAGAATTAGGTGACACTCATTGCTTTAGATTTGGTCGCACTTGGAAGGTTACTTCGGTACGTTCCCCACTTGCCTTGCAAGGTGGAAATACCTGCTGATAGTTGCTATTTGAGTGTGATGTCATGAGAAATACAGCATGTCTACGACACTAGGTTTCAGATGGCTGGGCATGGAGAGTTGCCGCGGGGTCCAGCCTTTGACAGTTTGGAAAACTTTTATTATTTTTTCTCTTCTTTCAGGGGAAACAAAAAGTGAGTGCAGTAATTTTGGAGGCTGAATGACAGGTGTTCAACTCCTTCACTGTGGACAGTGATGCAGACTGAAAAGCGTTCATCTGTATCCAGGCCTCCATCTATTCACTAATTCATCTTGATCGGCAGGGCAAAGCTCAAAATGCTATCAGAGCACCTCTCACATGTATTGGATGGAGAACAAGACGGAACTTGTACTCTTCTCTTCTGCTTTTGAGAAAAACCAGCCCAACCCTTTCACTTGGAGGTATTTGTTCAGGGGAATGCATCTGGAAGGGAAATACATATACATATACCCCCAAACAAATCTAAAATGCAGGGACTTCAGAGTTGGAGACAGGGACTGAAATCCCAGCTCAGAGCTTGCAAATCCTCAGCTACTAAACAGCAACCCTCTGTGTGCCTTGTCCTCATTTATGAACAGTCAACAAAGCAACTGCAGGTGATTTGGCTGATGCCGCAGAGGCCTCTCAGATGGCCGGGCCCCTGCAAACTTATTCACCACCTCATTAAAGCAATTTCAAAATCAATTCTGGATTTGACAAGCCGTCAGTACATTGTTGCTTCTCCGTGACGGGAGTGACATGTTAACAGCAATTAGACTTTTGCACATGCATGTTGGAGCCTGTTCAGCATATTCTTTATTGGAAGAGCCTAAAAAGTGTTATTATAATCATCTAACCTAGGGTCATAGACACATGCTCTATGATCTCTGCCTCTGTTGGCAGTCCCCTTGGTGAAATTTTGCCTATTGTCCATAGAGATTAAAAGGAAGTGCTTACCCCAGATGCGATATTGGAAAATCAAAGGTCAGAGCAAAGCTGTGGTAACCTCTATGTTTTTTAATACAAATGATAGGAGCAATCAGATTAGCATGAACAGATATTGCTCCTTCTAACAGATGGAGCAGGATTCTTATGCAAACGAGGGAGGAGAGGCTAAAATAATTTGGTGGCAGCATTCTGGAGGCAGGAGTGGGGATGCTGTTATCCCAATTGGATTGGGGTTGGCCTGTACTCAGCCAGCGTGGATGGCAAAGACTGGACTCCAGTTAAGCAGAGACACATCACTCCTTTATCTCACAGAAATACACTTTCTTCTGGCACAGTCAGTCTCTTGTGTTTGGAATGGCCTCGTTTGTAGCCAGTGCTATGGGGAATTGAGCTCCTCAGTGGGAGGAGCTGTTTTCCTTTGCTTTAGGAACCCAGCAGATTCTACTGAAAAGGTGTAATATAATCTGATTTTCCCAAGACTCAATCAGCCAAATGAGATAAAAATAAGCCTTGAATTTCACTGGGCCCCATTTGTTTCAGGGGTTCCCCAAAAGGAATCTTCCCATGTGCCCTCAAACAGTTCCCTTCTGGTATTCTCTCCTGATTTTTGCTTTGATGGCTACTGTTGGAGAGTAGTTTTATGCCCAGCGTCCAGTGTGAATTCCTTGAGTAAGGAATTTTATCATTCCCACATTGAAGATGGGAAAACAAGGGAGCAGCAAGGGTCAGTTAGTTGCCCAGGATCTCCTAGCTAGAGGGCAGGATGTAAACTCAGGCAGTCTGCCTCAGATCCACCACCGTTAACCATTACCTATGTTGTCTCTTCCACAAAAGCTGATCTCTACCGAAAGGGGCTGCCTTCCCAAGCTCCCAAAGTTGTAAAATCTTCAACAGTCCAAGTAAATGTTTGCTGACTGACTGACTGAGTAACTGACTAACTGAAAGAATGAATGCTGATTAACTTTATGATGGCCAAATTTAAGCAAAGTTATATAATATTTTAAATTCCCAGGCTTATGGTTTTGCCTACACTGACCAGCCTATTTAAAAGTGCAAATAATCCCCAGCTCTGCAATCCACATCCCCCTTCTCTGCTTTGTTTCTCTGTAACAGTTATCACCACTGATGTATGATATATTTGTCTGTCTCTCCCACCAGAATATAAATTTCATAAGGGCAAGAATTTTTTCAATCGTTTGTTCACTGCTATAACCTCAGTGTTAGAACAGTGCCTGCAACAAACTATGGTCTTGATAATAAATGAAAGTTAGGTATTTCAGGCATAAATGAGATAACAGATGTACCTTATCTTTGGTTCAGAAACAGATCCATAGACCTATGTGTGCCAATGATGAGAAATACAGCATAAAGCTGGAAAGCTGGAAGGAACTTCATAGCTCACCTTGTATCCTTTGTCATTTTCAGAACAAGTTGCTTGCTTTTGGTATCACCAAGCCGGTGGCAGACCCAGAACTAAAACTCAACTGTGATTTTTCCCAACCCATATCCCATCTACCCAGTGTGAGAAGATCTAGGGATTTCTTTTACCACTTAGCTTTTGGTTAAAGGTCTTTTCAGAAAACCCCCAACTGGTCTGATATTGTCCCCTACCCTCGGTTTGGGTGGTTTCCTGATTGGCTGATCACAGGGGCTTTAGAGGGTCCCTGTTGTTTTGTTGGAGCAGGGGTTGCTAGCTGTTGCTTTTGAAGCAGTCCTGCTCATTGCTGATTTCCTCCAGGCATTTGTTTTCGTAGCCAAAGCTTCAAAGGCCAGCAACTTTTAAAATTCCTCAGCTGTTCATCTGGATGGGGAAGCTAGATGCAGACCCTCAAGAAGCCATTTGTTACTTTCATTGGGTTCAGAGCAGATAAGCAGGAAGCCACCATTTGGAAGGATGAGCTGATATCCTACTTTGAGGAGTGATGTTTCTGGAAAGGGTTTGCTCAGGGTTAATATTTTGATTTGTAGTTTCCCACAGAGAGGCTTTGGGAAAATTGAGTGTGGAAATTGCCATTGTGTATGTGTGTGTGTGTCTGTGTATTTGCAATTGCCATTGTATGTGTGTATTTGAATTTTTTTGGATTGTGGGTAAACAGAAGGTTTAAGAAGAAATCTTAACATTTTCAGTAAGAAATAATACAGCAGCAGTTTTCAAAGTGTTGTCCAGAGACCCCTGGGGATTCCAGAAAGACTTCAGGGGGTCTGTAAGATCAAAACTATTTTCATAATCACACTAAGACATTATTTGCCCTTCTCTCTCACCAGTATATTGAGGAGTTTCCAGAGGCTAGGTAGTATGTGATATTGCAACAGAATAAATGCAGAAGCAGCTGTGCTGTGAGAAACTAGCTCTCTTCTATTAAGCCAGATATTAAAGAGATTTGCAAAAAATATAAAATGATGTTCCTCTTCTCCCTTTTTTTTGAAAATGTAATTGCTTTCCATAAAATTATACTTTGATGTTAACATGTAATAATAGGCTTATTATTTTTAAATGAACTAATATATATTTTTAAAATTTCTCCATTTTTATTTCTAATACAGTGAAGACTGATATATATATATATATAAAACTGTAAATGAAAACTCTTTCAGATCCTCAAAATTTGTAGAAGAGTAAACAGGTTCCAAGACTAAAAAGTTTGAGAACCACAGTGGTAGAGCTGTCAGAAGTCAATCTGAATAAGTTCACAGAGAATTGTACATTTCAGAATGGGAAGATCTCTGCAGGATCATCTGGCTCAGTCCCCTCACTTGCTCAGGCAGGCTAAGTGTTACCCCCTTTTTACAGGTTGGACCCCTGAGACCCAGAGGGTTCACAGAGTTCCCCAACACTCTACAGCTGTTGGGTGCAGAGTTAGAGAGAAAAGTGAGGCTGACAGGACTTGGACCCAGGTCTTATTCCTTTGGAGGCAGACACTATCCCACACTGCCAGGGACATGAATGTCCTCATTAAGAAAACAAGAACAACAAATGGACAAATATATCTTCTTTCTTTTCTCTTTTTCCTTGTTGAATTTACCTTTGGTAATTTTGCTGGTGAAGAATCTGAAAGTGCTGGAAAGAACCATTTATTTGTGTAGATTATTGGGTTCAGAAACTGTGGGTTGAGGTTGGTGGTATTGATAATGCTGGCTGAAATCCTCTCAAAGCCCAACTTGGGGAGCATTCACTTGCATAGTCACCGGAGTGGCTGTTGGTAAATCTCAGGTTCTTGCTGGCTGTTCACCAGAGACCTCAGTTCCTTGCCACGTGGACCTCTCCACAGGGCAGCTCACAACAGGGCAGTGGGCTGCCCTGAGAGACAGCAAGTGAGAATGAGAGAGGCTGCCCAAGAAGGAAAGCACAATCCTCTTGCAAAGTAGTCTTGGTACTGACATCCCATCACTTTTGCTGTATACTGATTTTTAGACCTGAGTCACTAGGTCCAGCCCACACTCAAGGGGAGGGGACCACACAAGGGGGTGAATACCAGAAGGCAGGGATCCTTGGGAGCCATCATAAAGGCTGCCTACCCAACTTCTAAACCTAACATCTGACCCTCTCTCTCTTCCTGTGAATCTGCATTGTCACATGGTGCCTTCCAAGTGTAAATAACTTGTGCCCGCTCTCCATGGGCCAGTCTAATGTAGAGGTTAAGGGCATGGACTCTGCAGCCTATCTTCCTGGGTCTGAATCCCAGCTCTATCACTTGCTAGCTGTTGACATTGGGTAAGTTATTTAACCTCTCCATGTCTCGGTTTCCTACCCACAAAATGGGGATGTTAATAGTTGTTTCTTCACGGGGGTTGTTGTGAAGATCGAGTTAATAAGAGTGCTTAAAACAGTGGCTGGCCTGGATAAAGCACGGGTACTTACAGTTATTATGCACTAGGGACATTAAGAAATTATCTTATTTATTGCTAACAATGTCGCCACCAAGTAGGTATTTTCATATCATCTGACCAATGGAAAACTAAGGCTTAGAGAGTCTAAGCATCTTGCCCAAGGTAACACCACTTGTAAATGACAAAACTGGATTCTTTACCAGGTTTGTATGCCCCAGCGCTGACATTCATCCACTCTACTACGTTGGAGAATATGCCATGGAAAGAAAATGGCCATGTGAGAGTTCAAGGGGAATAAAATGAGAATACACATAACCTACTATTTATATAGTTATGAATTAGAAGAGAGACACTTTAAAATCATTCCTATATACACCAGTGGGAGAGTTTCTAGACTAAGTTTAACTTAGAATATAAACGACTGGTAACCAGGTAAAATTAAAAATAACCAGGCATCTAGGTTGTAATTGTTTACCATGTGATTTTGCCATTTTTTCTATGGTACTTACCTTGCAATTAAATGATCAATAGTTACCCTGTAAGTAGTGAGTATGCTCATGAAATTTGTGACCTAGAAAATCAACTATTACAAGAGTGGAAGTGTTAAATGGTCTGGAAATGACCAGAGCCATCAAATCCACACCAGTGGGCAGGTAAGACTGCCTCCTCCCTCTGACACATCCATCGAGGCACTAAATTCAGGGATAGCTGAATAAATTCCCAGGCTGTGACTTGGCACCATCTGCAGGTCTTTCCACGTGGGAGCTGGAGCTGCCTGTGGCAGTGTCTCCTCCCAGGCTGAAGCTTCCCTTACACACTGAGGGAGATGCACCTCTCTGGGTCTATGCAGTAAAAATTCCATAATCCATTTCCAGGGTGCATGACTATGCATGGCCAATTGTGTCCCAGTGGCTGGCTGAGTTGGCTGCTCTTGGTGGAGCAGGACATGTTTCCTTGTAACCTCTTTGCAGAGAGAAATTTCAGAGAAGGCAAGTGTCTGTGAGCAGGCCTTGGGGAACTGGGGTATGCCCACCCCCTCTAACATCGGTACAGGCAGACCATGCTGGGGAAAGGGCAGTCACTGCTGATCTCTGCATCCTCTCCAAAAACAGATAATTGATTCCACAGTTACTTATTCAGGGGTAAGGAAGAAGGGCAAGATCCATTTCCCTCCTTTAAGAACTTGTATTCTTATTGTGGATTCTTGATGGCTTTAAGTGAGCCTTCAAGGAATGTTGCAGGTCAGGGGGACCCTGTCAACAGTATCTGGGAATATCAGAGGGCCCAGAACATTCAGGAAAGGCCTAGTGAGAAGAGTAGTGTTGATCCAGTCCTGGAAGGCTTTATGTAGGCAAAGAGGAAGGAAAAATTCAAACGTGTTAGCTTCCTAGCATTGGGCCATATCTGCTTTTTTGAGCCTCGGATCCAGGAAGGCAACTTAGTGTGGAGAAAGCAGACAGGATTTGGAGCTGGTCAGACTTGGAGAAAAGTCCTGATCTGCCACACACTACACTTTGGACCCTAAAGCAAATCACTCAATCTCTTTGAAGCTCTGTTTTTCTTCCCACAAAATAGGAGTAATAAACCTTATTGAGCATGATGGTAACAGTATATGAAAACATATGTACTTGTACATAGTAGGTGCCCAATAAATGTTGTTTTCTTTTCTTGTCACTGTCCCTTCAGATATTCTACCAGACCTATGAGGCCTGCAAGCCCAGTCAAGCCAGTTCCTATCTCCACATAATTTCATGCCAATCTCAGTCTCTTAAAACTCTCCACCAAAGCTGCCGCCATTTTGTCCCCTTCCAGGAAACCCCCCTCAGTCCCTCCAGCCATAAGAGATCTCTCTTTTCTTTATAATTTCCTAGCCACTCCATCAGGCATTCATCCCACTCTTGCTACATATTACTACTGGGAGTCCTTGGGCATATGCCCCATCTTCATTACTGGGAACTAAGCTCCCTGTGCTCTTTTTTTAATGTAATTTTATTAATATTATTTTTTTTACATTCTAGGATGTTGCTGTGGAGCAGTTGGGAAGGGGAGGGAGGGGGAAAGGAAAGGAGATGTGATGGAAAAAGGAGGAAGGAGAAAGGGTGGGATTGAGGCCTGTGGCATCCCCCTCATTCCCATAGGGGAGACCAGGGGGCTTCCAGTGGTGGCTTGGTCATTGCTGGGCTGGGTGCAGATGTCAGCGGGGTGTGGCAAAAGCCCTCACCCCTCCACCACCCCAGCTCAGGAATCTGGAGCGCTTCTTGCTGTGGCTCGGTGGTTGTCACTGGGCTGGTTGCACATGTTGGGGGTGTGTGGCTGAGGCCTGAGGCCCCTCACTGCCCCAGCTCAGAAGAGTCCAGGGTGCTTTGTGTGGCAGTTGGCGGTCATTGCTGGGCTGGTTGCATGTGTCGGGGGTGTGTGGCTGAGGCCTTCAGACTTCCACTGCCTCAGCTTGGGAGAGCCCAGGATGCTTCCTATGGCAGTTTGGTGGTCACCCCTGGGCTGGTTGTGGGTGTTGGAGGTGTGTGGCCAAGGCCCTCAGCCCCCCACCACCCCAGCTTGGGAGAGCCTGGGGTGCTTCCTGCAGTGGCTTGGTGGTCATCACTGGGCTGGCTGCGTGTGTTGGGGGGGGCATGGCCAAGGCCCTCGGTCCCCCACTGCCCCAGCTCTAGAGAGCCTGGGGTGCTTCCTGCAGTGGCTTGGTGGTTATGGCTGGGGTGGTTGTGCATGTCAGGGGTGTGTGGCTGAGGCCATCTTCCCCACCCTCTGGACTGGTTGCAGGTTATCAGAGGGAATTGCTGAGGCCCTCAGACCTCCCCACTTTCTGACTTGGTAGCCCAAGGGACTTCTGGTCCTTCTAGGTGTTAAAGGTGTTCTTTGGTGAAATGAGACCTTTACTAGTTAAGTCAAACTTTGTCTCTGGTTGAGGGGTACTTTGTTTTTTCTTTCAAGTCTGTGTTGGATTATTTGCTGTTCCCACTGCTTAAACTCTGTGCTGGAACTAATTTGTTGTCCTTTGCTTACTTCTAAAATGGAGGAACTTCCTGTGGGGACCAGTACTTGAGTTGTGTGGTTGAGCTAAATTGCTGCTTTGTTGCTGATTCCCTAGGAGAGCCTTTTTGTGCAGCTCAGGTTTTAATGGTTGATTTTATAGGTACTTCCAGGTCCAGTGAAATCCAGTACACCTGGGTTGTGTAGAAACTCTGGTCTGGGCCTGAGTCCTTTCATCAAACTGCACCCCATGCAGTTCTGCATTCCTGACCAGTCTCCTCTGAGTGGACCTGTGCTGATTGGGGTGCAGATCAGCTGTCCTTGCTCTGCCCCAGTGTTCTCCTGGTGGGCCTGTCTCCCCCACCACCCGTGCTGCAAACACTTCCCATGGGATGGGCCATGCACCGGTCCCTTGTGATGACTCACTGGCCTCTGAGTGGCTCTATCTTTTTCAGTTGTTGTGGCTCCTTGCTCCTATGTGAGCCCATGGGAATCCTATTAGTGGTCTTACTTGCCTGGGGCCACCAAGGCCCTCTTCTCCCCTGCCGCCTCCAAGCAACTCCATCTGAATGGCACAGTTGTGGCTTTTGCCAGCTCCTCCTCTGTGCGCTCACCAGGGCCAGCCTGGATGCAGCTGGGGCTTGAAATGGTCAGGGTGGCTTTCTCTCATTGTGGCTTCTCTCACCTTCATGAACTCCATATGTCTCTCCTCCTCTTCCCCTGAGCTCTAGCAGCCCCAGCTTGGCTGTTGCTGCTTTTTTATAGCTGTAAATTTGTTGATTTGTGGGAGAGAGTGATGCTGGGGACTGTCTATTCTGCCATCTTGACTGGAAGACCCCTCCTTGTGAGCTTTGATCATGTATGTTTATCTTTCTTGATCCTCAACACATAGCGTAATAATGAACCACAAAATGTATTCAAGAAATATTTGCTGCCTGACCAACTGGAGGGCTGAAGAGAAGGCAGAAGGCAGGTCTGCAAGGGAAGTCACAGCAAGAGCACAAGCATGGAGGTGGCCATGCCCGGTGCAAGCAGGGATACAAGGCCAGCCTGGCTAGGAGTGACAGTTTGTGTTGGGACAGTTCCATACTTGGCAGCCAGGGAGCTTCAAGGCCTTTGTCCCAGTTACCCTTCCCTACTCGGACACCACTACCCCTTTTCCTGCTTTTGGGGTTGACTACATATAGGTTTGAGTCTGGTTCATTTTAACTTATGTAACACTCAACTGGAAATTCTTTCCCACAGAGTCAGTTATATCAGCTCTCTGGAGTAGAGGTGACTACATCTGGGGCATGGTTTTAATTGAGACAGTGAACTCTAATGGAAATACTGTCAAAGAGAGGTTGGGTATGCCTATCTCTTCCAATAAGGAAGCAGGTTCTGGCTGTCCCCAGTCATATGTGTCGTGTTTGCTAAGCCCCCAGCACAGTTCATATTGCAGGATGCTCAGTGCCTACTTGTTCATGGAATTAAAACTTGAGGGAGAGAAACAGAGTGGCCCGAACCTCTGCCAGCGTTGTATTCCCTCTCCAAAGCCAGGATGCTTTGAGGGAAAAATTCTACAGTAGATCTGAGACTACCACAGTGGGAAAAGGAGAAAGGTGGGGTGGAAATGCCACTTAATTGGAATAGAAGAACTAACTCCAGGTGATTAGGTACAGAGGACACAGTTGAGTTGAGCATCATATTGGCCAGACAGAAAGTACTTGGCAATTTTTAATTTTTGGTTTATTTTCACAGGTTCATTGAATTTTCAGAAGGGACTTTAGCCATTGTATTCATAGTTGCATAGGTCACACAACTAATTGCTATCAGTAATGAGCCTTGTGATGACATCTTTCATTTGCTTTGTGCTTGTTACATTTTAAAGCCCCTTTACATATTTCTACTTCTCAAAAGCAGCCACATGGGAATTACTATCCCCATTTTAAAGATGAGGCAGTTGAGGTTCAGAGTCAGAGTAAGCTAAATACTAAGACTTCCCATTAAGAGCTGCTTCCTCTAGGCCTTTCCCCCTCCTGTTTGAACTTATTGCAGGGAGACTGAAATGAGCACTGGAATTAAGGACAGGTGTCTTCATGGATGCTGATAAGGGGCTCTGTTTACACGACAGAAAGAGAACCCCTAGGTCCCTGTCAACTCAGGGAGTGTCAGTAGTGTCACTGATTCATCACTCAGCCCTGGAAATCCCCAGGCTCTGCAGCTGGTGGCTGATTGTGCATTCCCCTCAAAATTCTGACTGCAGCACTCCTGGCATGGTATAAGAAACCTCAGGCACACATTTTCAGACAACCATTAACAGGCCACAGAAGTTCCCCCAAACGCTGGGTAAACCTTCGTCCAATCTGTTCTGACTTTGTGTGGGCGGCTGGGTTTTATCAGGAGGGCGCTGAGAACAGCAACCCCAGCAGGTCCGAATCTGACCTGAGAGATCCTCACGTCTCTGCTCTCCCTCCTCCATGGCTTTACAACCTCCCTTTTCTGAAATGTGAGCACTGACAAAATGCTTACATATTACATGTTTTTTATTTGCAAACTTTGCTGGGATTTATGAGATATTCTCTCTAAATTTGTGCACGGCTCTAACTTCTAAAATTCAGCAGAATTATGTGTGAGGGGGAATTCACTGTGGGCTCTACAGGTTCTTAAAACACACATAAGAAACGCTGTGCCCATGGGGTGTGGCCACTGGATTCAGTCACTTTTCTGAATGATTCCTGCAACCAGTACCGAAATCAAGGAGGACAGATTATAGCTGTAAAATCTGGATAGAGAGGTTTGGGGAAAAAAATCTTTACTTGTCTTCCTTTCTCATTTATTGTCAAGTCCCAGCTTTCCAAAGAATTTACTGGAACTTGCTGGTTTCACTAACTTATAAAAAACATGCACACAGAAAGCCACTTTCCTTTTGTCCGCAGAGAGCTGCTGTTAGTTAGCATCAGGGTCGCCAGCATGGTGACTTTCAGACACTAGCCAGATGGCTTCATAAACAGATTCCCTGGGTGGCAGGGGCAGAGGTGAGGAGAGACAGTGAAGATGGGGCGTGTAAGCACAAATCTGGAACATCTCTTGAAGACAGGAATGGGGAACAGGGAAGCAGCACATCTGTCTTAGTGTCTAAGAAAGGCTAAGTAATGAGGCTACTGGTATCAGACCGTTAGTGCCCACAGAAGACCTCAGGAGACACATGTTTGAATTTCCCATAAACCTCAGATAGATAAATCCTGTTGTCTTTCTTCCCAACTTTCAAAAATGGTGCATATTACTCAAGAAAAACCGCGAAGCTTTGAACTGATACCGGTTAGCCCAGTTTAACGTCAGATTTTGCATAGAAGATTCAGAGACAGGAAATACATTGGCGTAAAAGACATCAAGAGGATATTGAAACAATACCACCCTTTCCACAGTCTTCGTACCAAGATGTGCTGTGTCATCTGCAGGCATCTTTTTTGATGGTTTGTTTGTTAAAATGACTACAGCACCTCTCAGCATTGCCTGTGAGACTCTGTTGTAAAGTCCCACAGAATGAAGGAAAAGGGGCAATTTTGCTGTGCAACCTGGAGTCCGTTCTCAGGAGGGATGAGGAGGAAGAAATCGCTGGTCTGACTGATGAGCCTGTATTGTGACTTTCACAGTTAAACCAAATAGGGTATTGGTCTCTTCTCTCACTAGGAGTGGTGTCAAAGTTGTCCAAAAGAAAACACCACCATCCTTCCATGTACTTTGGTAAATGGATCTCTGGGGTAGCATCTTCACCATTTTACAATTTTATGCCCTTAAAGCATCATTCATCTCTGACAGGTCTGCCAGGTTGGCCTGTTAAATTTTCAACTGTTGAATTTTCATAATCCTTTTGTAAATGAATATGCTCCCAATTGGCTGTTGCTCCTGAGAGAACTAGCTAGTGATCTGAAAAAGATGATAATTTATGATAATAAAAGGCAAGACCAATTGTCTCTCTTGGATTAAACAGTTGAATTGAACCGAAGTCCAGGGACTTGAATTTCCAATTAGTATTATCCATTGTTAAACTTTCTAGGACAGTTATGCCATAGATAGAACTTTCATTTAACAGATATTAGAGTGAATTTCCTAAGAAGAATTAATTGAAATATATTAGCTAACTATTTCACATAAGAATATTAAAAACTTAAATTCTAATAAGACATATTAACGGGTATTTCTGATTTTATATTGAGGAGTCAAAGATATATTCAAAGATATTTCCATATTAAGTCAACATATGTATAAATTAGAACTAATGACATCATCACAGGAATGGTAAGATCAAGATGATGTTTATAAACAAGGCTTATTTAAAAATTTTATGGGTCAAACTATTACTCCCAGAAGTCTTCATTCCATATGAAACATACACATACCCACATTTCATATTAAACACACATACATACATAATTTTATGGATTTTTATAAATTGGATTTTAAAATTAAAACTTATTTTGTTACTTATAACTTATTTATTTGTAATTGGATGTAATCGCATGGCCATGATTCATATTTAATTTAGAAATTATTTTGAAGAGAGAAAAATCTAACCTACAAATTTTCAAATGTAGTTACATTTTTATAAATACTAAATTTAACAATTAGTTTCACATTATTTTTGTTATATTTGTAGACATTGATTCAAACATTTATTTTGATTTTGTGATTTTATTTTTGTTTTGTAGAACCAGGATGATTTCCCCCCTGGTCTCTAACATTTTTATAGATTTTTAAGAAGCACTATGTTTATAGTGCCTGATGTTTATAATGGCCCTATTTATACAATCCATTGAAGTCATAAAATATCTTAAAAATTCATAGGACATTGAGCAAGTGGTAATGTTGTATATTTGTTACTTTCTGTCTCTTGTCTCCTATAGCTAGAGTACACAGATTCAGTATCCCAGAGGTAAAAGTTGGATGGGCCCCTCTTGTCAACACTCCCAGTAATCTGCTTGTAGGATTCATACTTCTTGCTCTTTAAAACTTAAGCTCTGCTGGATTAGAAGTCTGGTTCTCATGAGAGAGGATGAAGAACTTCCAGCAGAGGACCCAGTGAAGGTATTCCAGAATCTGTAGCTAGGACTATGACCCAATCTTTTTAGGCTCTTTATGCTGATGGGCCATATTGGCAGGGGTGACTGATCCCAATTACCATGAAGAACTAGAATTGCTGCTACACAATAGGGACAGGAAGCAGTATGTCTAGAACCAAAGGGATTCCCTGCGGTGTCTCAGTGAACTTCCAAAACTCAATGCTAACCATAAATGGGCAAGTGCGGAAACCACAGCCCAAGAACAGTAAAGCAACTGAGGGTTTGGATTTTTTTCAGCAGGAAGGGCTGAGTCTACCATAGTGTTGGCAGAGAGTGAGGGAAATCTAAAATGTGATGGAGAAGGAAGATGAAAAATATCAGATATAGCCTTAGGATCAGCTACATCAGCAGGGCTTGAGTTTATACTGCTAAAGTTTGTGTTTTAAGGTTTTCATAGAGATTTTAGCTGGCTACCCCCTTGAAGCTTCTGTGATAGTTTTGACTTAAGGTTTGAGCAGAGCCACGAAAGGTATGGGGTGGACTGTATCAGACAGCTTATGCAACCTGCTTCACATCATCTTGGCTCACCTTTTTAATCTCGACATTGCTGTGGCAACCGCTCAAACAGGCATATCCCAAGAGACCTTTCCTTCAACAGTTGCTCGTTTCTCTTGCTTCCTGTCCTGGGGCTTCTCTGCTATTGTCACAGGAGATGTTCAGCCATTCTGATGCATTAGGAAACCTGGAAGTTTAAGGATATTATCACCCTATGGGGCAAACCTTGACCAAGGATGACAGAAGCTTGTGGATAAATGCCCCTATATTCTTTTCTTCAATTGACAACTTTAAAGTGTGATTTACACAGATCCTCAGAGAGTCCCCAGTGGGATCAACTCCTAGGTATTCACAGTGATGATCAGCTTGGAAGTGCACCCTTATATAGGCTTTCCATTATTTATCTGTTTTATTCTTCCTAGCTGCTTACTCATATTTCTTGGGATCATTTTCTGAAATAAACTGCATGTATGCATACCCTTGCCTCAGGCTCTGAATTTAATGAAGCTCAGACTAAGAGATATACAAATCTTCTTCACCCCCATCCTGAATCCAATGGCTTTTTTCCTGCTGCAAATTACGTGTGTGAGTGTGTGTTTGTATGAGTAACAACTTTATAAAATTAACTTTGAGACTTTACAGTCAAAGATTGAGAAACTCAACTCTCAAACCTGTCTGATCACTCAAATTGCTTGGAGACTCCCCCAAACCTACTACAGCAGAATCTCCAGAGTTTGGGTCTAGAACCCTGCATTTTCTTAAAGTTCTATAATTCATTCTATATTGTTTGTGTCTGAGAATTACTAATTGGAATGCTCTAAGTCTGTTCTAGCATTACAGTATTAAGAATCCATGAGCTCACAAATGTTCGCAAGCAGGAGCACAGACGCTTGGGATCCTAAACTTCCTGTAGGCAGAGAGAGTCAAAACACAGGCAGAGGTGTGTGAGGTTTTCAAAAGGTTGTGTGTTCCATCAGATGTCTCACAAAATTTGCTTGATTTACACGGGATGTCCAGTATTTTGGCTGGCTTGATACAAGTGCTTTGTGAAGTTGCTGGCTTATTCCATATTTGAAATTAATATGGTGTTGCTTCGAAAGTTTCTTCTCTTTTCTCTATAGATTATTATACTCTCTTCCTCACCTGGGAGCTCTCTTATTTGTTTCTAAAGGCAGCCAAGTCAATGACACAGGGAGAAAACAAACATAATCATCATAATCGTACTACACTTCCACTTGTTCAAGGTCCTGAGAATAGTTTTTTTTTTTTCTTTTCTTTTTTGTGACCGGTAAGGGGATCACAACCCTTGGCTTGGTGTTGCCCACACCATGCTCAGCCAGTGAGTGCACCGGCCATCCCTATATAGGATCCGAACCCGTGGCGGGAGCGCCAATGCGCTCCCAGCGCCGCACTCTCCCGAGTGAGCCACGGGGTCGGCCCTGAGAATAGTTTTTAATGTGAAAATTCTGTGATATTTGAAATGGTCCCCATTTACCCTGCCTTAAAGAGACTCTTGGAGCATTTTATAAACAAGGCCATTTACCCAGTAGGCAATAGACACAATGCTAAGGGCCCTGAGGCTTTACGAGGTCTGTGAAAGTGGTGCAGGTGGGTGCCCCCTCCCCAGGGCTTTCCTTAGTGCCTTTGTGAGAGGTGTGTGTTCCAGGCCATTTGGGAGAACACAGTCTAGTGGTGAGTTCCCTGGTTTACATAACAAATCCACTTTAAACATTTCCATTTTCCTGAGCTTTCCACCCCCACCCACCACCCCCTGCAAGACAGTCTGGTGCCAAAGAATAGACATCAAGGACTGGGAAGAGTGTAACAGGCAAGGAGGGGGAGTTAACCCAAGAGGGCAGTCATTAAGTTAAGGAATTGATCATCCCTTGGGGAGACTGGGGCTTGATCCCAGTGGGGTCCCTCTGAGAAGCTCTGTAGCATGTGTCTCAGGATTGGCTACTTACGAGACCCAAGAGG
Organism: Galeopterus variegatus; assembly: GCF_000696425.1. NCBI lineage: Eukaryota > Metazoa > Chordata > Mammalia > Dermoptera > Cynocephalidae > Galeopterus > Galeopterus variegatus. The sequence goes on along the minus strand of NW_007727145.1, from coordinate 232,530 downwards.
GGAGTATTTTTATCCAATGTATCCACTGTCTCCCTTTCTCAATTAGTGTAGGGTTGCCCCATGGGGTGTTAACTCCTCACACTTCCAGGCTTGTACACATTTTAGAAATGCATGATGTTCCACATGGTGGCGCAGAGAAGCCCTGGGGCAGAAAGCCACAGATACCTGGTGTGGCTGAGACAAGGTGTTGTGCACTTATTCCTGCACATGGCTGTTGCCTTGGCCGTAGCCAGAGTGAAAGGTGGGCTGTGAGCAGCTGAGGCAGGGCACATGAGATGTCAGGAGCCATCTAAGAACCCACCTGTTAAACTGAGACCATAATAGAATGTAAAAAAAAAAAAAAACCATTAAGATATATCTTATGGATTGTATGTTACTCTGTTTCTTTAAATGTATGTGTAGAAAGAAGATACCATGTTTTCTTTTATTTTTTCTGAACATTTAAACTATGGAGGAAAGAAAATACCCATAGTAGAAAATCACTTGTGTATTCCAAAGGAAAAAGAAGTGTAAAACAGTGAAGAAAGGGGAACAAGTGAAAAGCCAATTGCTCAAAGGACTCATGGAAGGAAAACCTAACCTTGGATGATGACTGGTTCATCTCTAAGAGCCCCCCACTCCTCTGTTCCATGTGAACGCTTCCTCATCATTCAGGTCCCAGTTGAAAGGGGAACAAGTGAAAAGCCAATTGCTCAAAGGACTCATGGAAGGAAAACCTAACCTTGAATGATGACTGGTTCATCTCTAAGAGCCCCCCACTCCTCTGTTCCATGTGAACGCTTCCTCATCATTCAGGTCCCAGTCATTGCTCCTCTGTGGTTTCCGCAGATCCTTCCAGTTTCCCCGCTTTGCAAGCCGTGGCTCTTTCCTCTGTGCTCCTGAAGCCCCCAGCACAATCCTCTGTGCCGGCCCCTGTCACACAACATGGCAACTCTCTGGCCTTTCCAATAGATTGATTGCGTCCTTCCCCCATTTTTTTTTAAACCATTGATTCCTTTTCCTGTAACTTGTATGACCTCAATTTCTGAATTTCACTCATTTAATCATTTAGCAAATGACCTTTCCAGGTCTGCTATGTTCAGAGCAGACACCATTTTTATAAGACCCAGGTCCTTTCCTCAACAGGAGGCAGAAACGTCCATTGGGCAAGTCAGAGAGGTGGCTGATTAAAAGTCCAATCTCTATTATAAAGCCCTAAATCCTAATATCAGGTGTTAGACTGATGGTTCTGAGTCGGCAAATACCATGGGCTGAGCCAGGGAGGTAATGGTTCCATCAGAAGTGAAGATACAGGGTAGCCAGGAGGTTGGTGGCTTTCAGCTAGGCATCTACACATACGCTTTCCGCCTAACAAAGGGATGTGGGGGAGGGTCGCAGAGCAGCAGTGCCTGATCCAAAGCTAGCCTGGGAGGGGGAGGAGTGGGGTCCAGGACAGGGACCAATCAGACTGCTAAGCCTGGCCAGTTGCTCTCAGAATGGAGGAACTTGCTGGTGCTCTCATTAGAACAATGGGAGAATCAGAAGCAAGATCTGCATTGCCTGGTGCAATCCATGTTTCCCCCACAACCTCCACCTCCTTCCTGCCCTTTGTCCTTCTTCTCAGGTCAGACTCCCTCCTGGGATAAACATCACCAGGAGGCACGAAGAGGCAATGCCTTCAAGTTGCACTAACTAGGTTTGCCAGGCTGGGCTGGCCCACAAACCAGACCTACGAGAGCTTCAGAAACACCCTGGGAGGAAAGAGTGATTCGAAGACGCCTGCCTCTCATGTGCTGAGTGTCAGTTCCAGGGCAGTTTCAGTTCTAGGTCAAGAGTTGAAACGGCCCAGACAAACAATCCCCAGCTCCTCAGAGTGAGGCCACCCTGCACCTGTCTGAGGTTTCTGGTCAGGCACCAGCGTAAGCTTGTCTGGGCCTCACCTTTCTTATGGTGGCGTGTTCTGTCAATTTGGAAATTTTCGTGAATTATTTTGAAAACATCCGGGCAGGTCTAGCTTGTCTGTGGGGAAAGAAGTGGCTGCCTGATTTGCCACTTTCATTTTTTTTTTAAATTGAGGTATATTCACATGACACTAAATTAACCATTTTAAAGTGTATGATTCAGTGACATTTAGTGCATTCACAGTGTTGTGCAACCTCTGTCTAGGTCCAGAACATTTCTGTCATCTCAAAGGGAAATCCCATAACCATCAAGCAGTCTCTCCCCATTCCTCCCTCTTACAGCCCCTGGCAACCACCAACCTGCTTTCTGTCTCTATGCATATGAACTTAACTATTCTGGATATGTCATATAAGTGTCATATAATATGTGGCCTTGTGTGTCTGGTTTTTTCCACTTAGTATAATATTTTCAAGGATGAGCCATGTTGTAACACGTACCAGAACTTTATTCCTTTTTATGGCTGAGTCCCTTGCATGTTTATACCAAATCTTATTTATTCATTTGTCTATCACTTCTATTTTTTTCCTCCTCTTAAGATCCTGAACGTTGAAGCATTTGAAGATGAGACTAGATGACAGGGGCCGTTCTGTGTTCTTCAAGGGAGAAGTTACTTGTAATTGAAGTGAAGACAGACCAAGATATGAGTCCCTCAAGTTGACACTTTCAGATTAAATACACATTTGGCTGGTTAGGAAAGTCTTCTGGCTTTGTTGTTAAGGAAATGTGGGGGAGATCTTTGCTGTATTTTATTTTGTTCTTGCTTAAGAGGAAGCCCTGAGTTTGAATTCCCTACGTGGGCCTTCCTTACCTGATTAGATGATTTTCTTACTGCTCCTTAAAGTAGACTTTTTAGGCAAGATAGAAACATGGTTGGTGAGCACAGTTCTCTAAATCGCTAAATATGTATAAATACAGCAGGGCTCAGACGTTGAGACGAGACAGACACCTGCCTGTGGGAGTTTGGTGTTTGGGTTTGGCTTGTCTGCCACCCGGGAGGCCCAGCCCCTCCCTTACCACCAGCCCACTACTTGTGCCAACAGAACTGGGGACTAATCAAGACGAGAGGGTTGCTCTTTCTCTAACGCATTTCCTCATGCAGCCACAACTTGCAGCAGAGGAGATGTGATAAAGAAGAGGAACCTCAACAGAACAGAAAAGGTCGGGGATGAATGCAAACAGTGTGTTTGCTGCTCAGAGACAAGGAACCAGTTTGAGGAGAGCAAACTGACTCACAGTTAGACCTGGGTGTGATGGGGGAGCCTCCTTCCTTGTAGGGACTCTGGTAGGGCTGTTAAAGCTGAGGGATCAGCCAGGACAAGTGCCCCTTTAACTTAATCCCTAGAGGATGGACTCCTGAATCAAAGCTGGATTTCACATGCAGATCTTTCTAGAAGAATTTTCCCCAGAGCCCATTTACCTGAATGAAGAACTTACAGTGAAACCAGGGTCTGAACCTTTTCATAAAACGTGATTAGTAGACTTAACAAAGAAAGAAGTTCATTTCTTTATCAAACAACAGACCCCAGAGCTCAGTGGTTCAGAGTGCGAGGGGTGACTCTGCCCTGACATACTGGTCCAGGGTGGCTGCTCTGGCTCTCATTATATCCCAGCAAAAAGGGAGGAAAATAGCAAGAGGGCGCGTGCACCTTCCTCAGCAGGGCATGACCTGGAAGTGGCATATATTTTTCTGCTCACAACTCATTGCAAGACTTCATCACATGACCACATATTAAGCTGCAGGAAAGCTACAAAGTGTAGTCTCTAGTTTGGCTATATGCCTAATTAAAATTCGAAGGTTCGTGTAAAGATTATTGGTAGACAACCATATTCTCTGCCAGAAGACTCATGCCAAAATGATTTGTGCCAAAGTTCAGTTCCGCCAAAATTGCATGGGCATGACAGTTTAACAAGTGTTTATTAAAGACCTTTTGTTGTGTAAAACCTCCAGACACCATGGGGCTATTGATATAGAAGAAGGAGGAGATAGTTTTGTACAAAGGAAGCAGCTAGAGACAGGGATTAACCTAAGTGCTGAATTGTGTGTTTCAGACCCTGCATGTCATGGAAAGGACTGGTGGAATCTGGAGCATGCGGGAGTTTCCCTGGAAGAGGTTACCCCAGGTGGAGTTTGCAGGATGGTGTTGCTCGCCAATTCTTGATTGTCTGTGCACATAGGGTCAGGGGTCGCTAAAGGAAGTCCTCACTTGACCCTCAATGCCATTCTAGGCATGTCTTTAACTTTTTTTTACTAAATCTTTCCACTGTCAACAAATTAAAAAATGGTAGAGTTTTGAAATGTGCTTCCTTTTCCTGATCTTTAGTGGAGCATTGATGAATGGAGTAAAGGACTCAAAGGCATGGCAGGAAAAGAGGACTCATGCATGCCAGTGGAGTTGAAAGCTATTTATAGGTTAAAAGAGTGCAGATGCCCCAGCTGCTGAGGGTGTGAGCTTCTATCATGCCCCACAGCAACCCTCAAAGAAAGTGAGGTCTGTAAAGTTCTGTTTATAGGCCCAATTGCTAAACACCTTCCATCTGGAAAATACTCCCTCTGGGTCCTTTTCCTATTACCTCCCATGAATTGGAGAAAGGAAGGAATTAGTGTAGTAGCTGAATGAATGGCTGAATGAAGTGATACCAGTTGATGGTATAAGACTGTACATGCAGCAGAGGTTCTGACTATAAAAGACACTTTGTCAAAATTGTGGAGAAGATCTACATTTTTGTCTCACCTCTCCCAGGATTTCCATCTCTTTGCCATTCTCCACTAGTTTTATGGTGGTCACCACACTCTTCCCTCCAAAATGTGTCCTATTTGGTAATATCTCATGTTGTCTGTTTTTCTCTTCTCATCTTCTTAACCTTGCTATGAATGATGTGTGTTCTGCTTTCTTATTCTACATTGTCTGGAGTCTAAGGCTGCCTTCTGTCTTTGTTTGCCATTCCACCATTCCTCGATTCCTCCATCCGTCCATCTATCCTGGTATCCACCCATTCATCTCATCATCCATCCATCCATCCATCCAAACAACCAAACAACCATTCAGATAAGCTAATTTAAACTATAGTGCTATTGGCTTTAAAAGTCTTAACATTAAACCTTTCCCAGTTGAGGGAATTTCTGGCATAATAACAAGCTAAAGGGGTAGATATTTGGGGAGAACATAGCTATCTTATGTTCTCTACTTAGCTAGCTCAAGCACTAGCTAGCTTAAATGTCAGGATAAAAGCAAATTTGAAGATGATTCTGTTCAGTCCAGCCACTTCTGTCTAATTGGTGTCATTACAGAATATGAAATAAACCTGCAGCTGTGGCCACAAAGGTCCTGTTGCTGAGGCTTGGAGGGCCCAGGTTTGCAAGCATATGTGGAGGCCTCAGCCAGGCACCTGCCCTGGGTCTAGCTGCTGACCTCCTTGAAGGGTTTCAGTGGTGGGGCTCCTCCTGTGGTCAGATCACTGACATTGTGGGTACCATCTGTCCTGTCATCACTTTCACCCTGATACACTTCATTCTGAAGAACTTTCAACAGCCTTTCACAAACATGGGTCAGCATGGGAAAACCAGTTCCTCTGTATTGGACTGATTTAATCTCTGTACAGAGGCTTGATGTCAGAAATAGGGTCCAGGGGCCCGATAATTGGCTCAACCCACCCAGTCCTCTTACCGGGTTCTTGACTCTGCCACAGGAAAGAATTCAAGGGCAAAGTCACAGTAGAGAGTGAGAGCATGTTTAGTCTAATAGACAAGAAATACAGGTTCCACAGAGGGAGTGTGGCATAGCTCCAGAGACTGAGCAGGGCCCACACCAAGTCTAACACAAAAGTAAGTTCAGTATAGACATCAAGTCTAACACAAAAGCAGGAAAAACATACTTAAAAGTTCAGTACAAAGGGCAGGCTGGCTCAAGAGAGTGAGAAACCTCTTGTTGAATGTAAGTTTGATACAAAGTAAAGTATACACACCTCAGCCAGCAACGTTTAGGTGGCCTCCAGGAAAGGGAGCAACAACCCTGCCTTCGGCTGGGATGCTGCTTTTATAGTTTCTCTATCTAATGAACAGCCAGTTACAGGGGTGGCTCCCAGTTATGTAATATTTAGTCTTGCACATGGTCAGTCAGCCTCTTCCTGGAGCATGTTCATTGGTCAGACCCTATCATATGCACCAGGCATATTCAAGAATGTTCTGTGTTCTCTATTGAGCATGTCCAGCCATTGGATTTGCATAAGCCAGCCCCTTGTGGTCTCATTTCCCCCCTGTTGATGCTGAAAATAGATCTAACTGGCAACAGTAACTTTCCTCCAAGGGAGAGCCCAGAGAAGGGGAGTTGAAACCTCAGGAAATGGCTGGAAACCCAGAGGCCTGTCCTGAAACCCCAGCCCAGGGAAACTGAGCACCTCCTAGATCAGATTGATCTCAGGAGAAAATCACTCCTTCTTATGTCAAACTTACAGGATCTGTCAGCCCACAGCCATTCCCCATGCGTCCTGGGTTTTCTCAGTGGGGCCCCTTGACATTGCTGGGACAGTCAGCTAAGAGTCTGCCCTGATGCATAAGTCACTGCTGGGCTCAGTGCCACCGGCTCTGGGTGTAATCAAACAATCTGTATCTTAGTGGGACATCCTGCTTGCTCTGGGTGACTCAGAGCACTGGGCAGCTGGTTGAAGTTTTGTTTATAGCAGTGTCGCCCACTCACTCTACACCCCTAACTCCTTATAAATCATTCCGTAGATGGCCTGACTGGATACAAACACAAGTTTGTCAACTGCAGCTTTCTTTCTCCTGTCTTAAGAAAAAACAAACCCCCCCCCCCAACCCCAAACTAAACTAAACAAAATTAAGCTGTGGGGAGTCCATTAATAAAAGGTTCCTATTTACTAAATTACTGGCACTCTGCGAGGCACTTGGGAGGAGAATGGGAAGATCAATATTACCTAGAATAAAATAGCAGGGCAGACATTACTCAGGGGAAATAGGCTCTTAAGTACACGAGGGAATATAGATTTCCACCTGGGCAGTCAATGCTTGAGTGTGATGAAACAGCGTGTTAGAACTGGTGGTCTGGTAATTATTTGGGAAGTCTTGGGGAGACTCTAAATGTTCTTTAAAAAAGAAAAACAACCCCCAAAGACCCCAAAACAAAAAACCCTCAGCTAAAGCTTCTCAGAAATAAATAGCAAGTATTTCCATAGATGATCAGAGTGAGAACAATTACAGCAATGTGAGTCCACTGGATGACAAAAAAGCAGAGCACTTGATTAATTTGTGGATGGCTTTCGGGCCACAGAAGTGGTGTGATGACCGTCTGTGTTTGCCTTGGGGAGGGAGAGGACAGGGAGAAAAAAGCAGGCTTCTAGACGGGTGGCTAATGAGAAGCCATTCCCCTCTTGTAAGCCTGGCTCTTTCACTTGTCTCTTAGAAGCTTCAGGAAAATGTGAAAACAGGTGGGAAGCACAGTGGATTGTTACCCAGAGTAGATTAATTTAATGGGGTCCAGTTTATTCTCCATCTCTGTCATGTGAGCCAATTAACTGCGGGTGGTGAAATGCAACTGGCAGCTAATTGGGCCATTGTTGGAACAGTGCATGGGCCTTGGTACCATTTGTAAATTGCTGAGACAGGGATCTCTGGATGGCTATCAGGAGGAGGGGAAACCATTTCAGCTGCAGCTATGATGGGACCTCAGCTCTCAGGCCCAAGGGTTTGCCAGGAGATCCCCTGGAAGTCCCAGTGCATTGCCAGAGAAGGTGAGCGGAGGAAGAGGGTAAGACAGGGAACTCCCAGATGAAGAAAAGTAAGGGGGACGGAGGAAGAAAGAGAGAGAGAATGTAATACTTTCAGGTGCTGCCTTTGATCTTTGGCAATAAATAGCTGAAGGGGCCATTCAGTGAGGCCAGCTTTCCAAAGTGTATTCAGAGGAGGGCTCATATTCTAGACTGCATAGCCTTTGATACATTATTTGGCTTTGCCTTTTCCTCTGAGCTCGGTGTTTCCAATTGTCTTTAAGATCAAGACCATTCTCCAGAGCAGCCTCTCACCTTGTATGACACATTTGTAGTTCAGGTGGCTCACCTGTGGCTCAGTTTGCTCAGCCAGGATAAGTTAAAACCCTAATCTCTACCACCTCCTTTCTCTGGAGTGTGGCCTTCTGATAAATCCTAGCTAACCACCTTCCCTAGAGTTAGACTTAATGATAGAGCAACTGACAGCTTCTAGGACTCAGCTTAAACCCGTACATAAACACATATCTTTATTGATTAATATAATAACAATATTCACGCAAGGATAATTCAAAAAGTAAATGAAATTAAAAGACAATACAAATCTTTCCACAAACTTTTTGAAGACCCTCATATATTATTTATAATGCAGATATTTATTTCATACCATCTGAAGTATTTTAAAGTAAATACATCTGAGAGAATTTTAAAGTAAATTATGGCACCAAATATGAGGGAACTCTAATAATGCTTTACTACCAACCTTCTGGATGGGGGTTCAGGGTCAGATTTACTTCTATTTTAAGAAAATAAAGAAAGGTAATGTTTCTTTCATCCAAGATTGTGCTGGCAAATTATTGCCATCTACACAATATCATAGTTAATTCTTACAGCAACATTAAGGTAAACACACAAATACCCAATTTATAGGTGAAGAAACTGAGGCTAAGAGACAATAAAATGATTACATTGCTAGGGAGTGTATGGCTGAAACTTGGCCACGTTTCTGCCTGACTCTGAAGTCAGATCACCTTACATGTAGCTAGACTGCCTTCTGCAAGAAGGTCCAATTCACCTAGAAATATCTGCCCCTATCCAGCTTCTGGTGGTCCTTGCAATTCCATCAGCTTTGGCTAAGTACTCCATAGGAGAGGTGACATTAACGAAGAGGAAGACAGAGAAAGGTAAAGGTAAGAAAGGGACAGAAGAGAGGTGGGGGATTCAGAAGAAATCCTCCACATTTCATAGTTGTTAAAGAAGAGAACTGAGTGGGTGGAGTGGACAACCAGCTGGCTGAGTCTCCACCAGAGGATCAGAAGAGTCAGGACAGGCAGCACGGGGGTCCAGAGCAGTCTCCATGCTGGGTGTGTCTTCTTTGCCCCTGAGCCTGGAGTGACTTTGCCCCATTGGTGCCGTAATTCTGGCTCTCTATGGTCCGATGGTCTTCCTGAGCTGTTGCAAACTTTGATATCTATATCAGTTGACATATTAGCCACGTGGGAGATTGCCAAATTGCCCAGGATTCTTCACCCCTCCCTGTGCCTGCACCCATTGCCGGGCGAGTTTGTAGTTCCTCCTCCCTAGAGGCAGAATGTCACCTTGTCCCATTGATGCTGGGTGTGACTACATGACTTGCTTTGACCAATCAGATGCTAGTGGACATAGTGTGAGCATTCGCTTCTGCAATCGAGTGTTTGTAGTTCCTCCTCCCTAGAGGCAGAATGTCACCTTGTCCCATTGATGCTGGGTGTGACCACATGACTTGCTTTGACCAATCAGATGCTAGTGGACATAGTGTGAGCATTCGCTTCTGCAATCGAGTTTGTGCATTCGGGCTTCAGCCATCGCAACGAGAAGAGTATAATCCAGCTAGTCCACTGCTCCAAGGTGGATAAGAGAGACATGGACAGGGTATGAACCAACTTGCAGTTTGAAACCCAGCCCAGCTAAGCCCAACCTAGATCAGCTGATCAATAGCTAACACGCATTACATAAATAAGACGAATTGATCGTTGTTTTAGGCCACACTACCCTCTTCTGGAATGGCTTGTCATACAGCATGTTGTGGCAATGGCTGACTGCTACATACTGCCACTGTACTTGTCCTATCCACCGCTTCCTATCACCTCTCCACTGTGACTGCTGCATTATTGTTTAGGGGTGCCAGCAGCAGCACTAGAGGAGTTAGAGCCCCAGGGGCTAAGATCACACCTCACCATAGGCCTAGGGTCCTGAAGGTCATGCCAGGCCCTGGGAGAAAGACGGATGGGTCCACTTCATAACCTGCATCATGCTGCAACTACTTCCTCCTCAATCTCTCTAGCAGGGTCCCAGCATCTTCCTAAAGCCAGGTTTTCGAAGATGAGCCTGAAGATCTAGTCAGCCCCTTTATCCCATCTGTAGATTCAGCATCTACCTAGCTGGTTACAGATGAATGTTTGTGACTTGAATTGAGATAGCCAACTTAAGTTGACTTCCATCTTTCTACCACTATAACTGCCCACAACTAAGCTTTGGCTTCTAGCAATCTTGAAGGGAATGGTATGATGGCAGAGAAGCTTTTGGTGACACAAAAGAGCATCTCCAGTCTAAATCTCTGTAACTTTGGTCATGAGCAGCCAAGGTGGCTAACAGTGGGTTTTCTCTGGGTGGTGGGATTATGGAGGTTTTTAAAAAACAGTTCTTTGTTTTCCTATGTTTTCTAAATTCTCCAAATTGGGTATTTTTCTTGAATCCAAAGAAACAATAAATGCTAATAAAACAGTGAAACAACTCTACAGCTTTGAGTGAAGCCCTGCGGGTGGGGTGAGGTGAGAGGGGGGCAGGGTGGTTATAAAAGTAGATACGACAATAGTCAGGGGGTCAGCATGCAGGGCTCTTGCAGCAGCAGCCCACACCCGTGGAGCCCAGCCCAGTCACTGTCACTTGGCACTGGCCTCCTCTGAGGGTCGGTGCTCCTAATCTTAGCCAGGAAGCTTGCAAAGGCCTCCTGTCAAGGAGAGGTCAGGGGACCTGAGGGCTCAGTGAGGGAGTACAGCCAGCTCAGACTAAATCCATCAGCATTATAGAGGTTCCTTGTTTTGTGCAGTAAATGGGTTTCCAAAAAATAGTGAGAATCACCATTCTAAATCAAAAACCATTTTACATGTGCCAGGGGAGTTTGCTGAATAAAAGACTCCTATTGTGAAACCCTGGGTAGAGTGAATAATCTCTATTTTATCTTTTGAATAAGTCTGGATTTTCGCTTAGTGTGTTTTGGGTTTCCATGAAAAGCCAGATGATAAGTGTTCTAGAAAAGCATATCCTGGAACTTCTGTTAAGGTTAATGGCCAGCAGCATCATTTCTGATTGGAAGGTCAGCCCAGCTCCTGTTTAGGTCCCGGTCCTGGTGTGAAATATGCCATGTTCTTTGCATGTCCTTCTGACTGGAATGCGTTCCCTCTAGATATGCCTATGGCTCCCTCCCTCCTGTCCTTTGAGCTTGTGCTCAAATGCCACTCACCTTCTTAGTGAGGCCTTCCTCATCATCCCATTTAAGACTGTAACTCTCCAGCACCTCTTCTCCCCTTTGCCTGCTTGATTTTTCTCCATGGTACTTATCACCATTTGTGGCACTATATATTTTCCTAAATTACTCAGGTTCTGATAAACAATCCTTCCTCAATCCTTCCAAATTTTGTTTATTGTCTGTGTCTTTCACTGGAATGTAAACTCAATAAGTCTTGGATTTTGGTTGGATTTATTCACTATTGTACTCCTGGTGCCCGGAGTAGTGCCTACCACAGAGTCTGTGCCTCAATAAATACCTGTTGAATGAGTTTAGTGTATGACCTTGGGCATGTTAATTAAATTTTCTGCGTGTATAAAATATAGTTGCCTAGTGGGCAACTGGCCCTTGGCCTGAGTGTCAGGGAGACAGGGCATTGGTGGGGCTGAGGGACCTGCAGAGGGCAGCTCTCCTTTGTCCTGGGGGACAGCCACTCACTCCCCACCTCCATCCAGTTCTTGTCACAGGGACGCTGGCTTGGTATTGCCAGATTTTAAAGTGATTTGTTAAAAGAAAAGCCAGAAAATGAAATTAAAAACAAAACACTGAAATCACATGACTTTAAAATTTTGGTAACCAAGTCATGTTTTTACAAAAATCCTGTGCAGTTCAGTCAAAACACACTTGTGAGTCAGAGCCGGCAGTTGGACACCCAGAATGGGACCTCTGGACTAGATCCTCTCCCTCTTAAATCCTGTTCTGTCCTATTCTAATCTATTATAAAAGTCTGTACTTCCATTAAATTTTTTTCCATCTTTCTCACTGTAGTGGGAAGCATATAGACTAATCAAACACAAATCAGATTACTTGACTTAAATGGTAAAGACTGGGCTATCTTATTTATCTCTCCAACCTGATGAGAATGTTTACTCCTTTGAAAACCACTGGCTGTCTCCTTAATGGCACAGAGAAAATTGACCTACAATGTGGACAGATTGGCTCAAGGAGCATGGCCATGGGATGCCCATCACATTATTTTTCAGGTTTATAGGATGTAGAAGATTATCTCATGCAAGATAATAACTCCAATGGGCCCTAGCTCTGGGCTTATTGGGTAGCTTGAAGGAAAAAAAATTATTTCTTTTCCACTCTTTCACTCCAAATTTCATTTTGTGGAATGCATTTTATTCTCACATAATGATTTCTGCTCCTTGGCTACTATTAACAATCCTTAATGCATGTATTTGATAACTTGTGAAATGTCCCAGTGAGTCCACTGGGACCTGTAAAGGACTGTGATGAAACCATAGCTGAAACAAACAGGAAAATGTCCAACAAATGGAATTGCTCTGATGACTTCAGTCCATGGACCACTCTGATGAATGACGCTTTTCTGCCAATTATATGGGTTGTAATTGGACCCCTTCCTGCTGCAGAACAAGCTATTTTATGACTGTGATATAGTGTATGATATGGAAATATGTGCCTTGGGATTAATAGGGAGATTTAAGTTCCTGGACAGTGTCGGACAATAAGAGACTAGAGAGAGAGGAGCCAGGAAATGTTGGTATGTGCTAATGCAGAGGTAAAAAGGGTGCTGGGGGAAAGGGAGGTGAGAAGGGATGAGAGGCAAGAAAGAGCACTCATCACGCCAGCAAGAATTACTATGGAGAAGCACAAAGAGTCCTGGCTTTAGGCTCACAGAGATCCAACCTTGAGTATCAGCTCCATTTCTCATCAGCTATGTGTGCCTATGGGCAAGTTCCTCTGCCCCCCTGAGACTCAGTTCCATCACCCATGAAGTGGGGTGAGTGAAGCCTTCCTCCCAGGATTGATTGAAAATCACACGAAATTACATGTGTGTGGTGCTAGGTATAGAAAAGAGTCTCAACACCACCCACACCACTAAAGATTCTGAGCTTCAGGAATTTTACTTATAAAATGGTATCTGGGATGGAATTAGAACAAGGGTGCAAACTCAAATGCTTACGGGTTTGAGACAAATAGTTAATGAGGGGGGTAGCCAGATAGAAAAACCACTGCAGACCAAAGACTAGAGTCAGGGCTGACTGGAGCCTGGTAGCTCTGCTGTATGCTCTTGAGCACTTTCAAGAAAAACCCCAACTCTGGTCTTAAGGTGAAGCCTCCTGATTTATATATGTGGGCAGCTGGCTACCCTCTCCACTTTCAAAAATGTGTTGCTTGAACCACCAATGTGTAGACAAGCCAAACAAAACAGATCATTTCCAGCTCATGTGCTGCCATTTTGCAGCCTGTAAGCAGAAGAATTTGGAAAGACTGTAGAAGGATTGTTTACCAGGGCCCAAGTCAGTAATTCTGGGTTCAGATGACCACAGGGAATGCAGTTTTGACTCAGAATCCAAGCTGTGCCTGGAACTCAACAGGAAAATCAGAAAAACTTGCTGCTTTGAGGTGTGGGATTCAGAGAAGGTACATCCTCTGCAGAACACGGGGAGAACTGGAAAAGCTAGACACATACTAAATAAGTGGTTTATCCACCTCCAACCAATTGCACCAGGATCTCAGGGGGTGAGTCTTGGGTATTGGTATTATTAAAGCCTCCCAAAAAGCTCCCAGGAGATCTGATGATGCAGCCATAATTGTAACAATCACTGTAACATTTTCTAAAGGTCATCTGGGATTAATAGAATAATACTAATTTATCTAGAAACACATATTGTATGAAAAAACAAGCAAATTTATTTTCTAAGAAATTTTTATTTATTTTGTAGTCAGATCCTCAAATTGAAATATAATAGAAATATCTGCCCTCCCTCCCTACCTAATTAGTCAACAACTTCATCTGCATAAACATACTAACATATATGTTGCTATGAGACCAACATGTACACTAAAAAGTTTGTTGTTGCATTACATTTGCCATTAATTTTTAGCTACAAGTACCCTGAGTGGCAAATTAAACTTGGTCACAAATTATTTGGAGCTCTTTTCATCAAGAGGTAGAGCCTATTTTCGCACTCCTTAAAGCTGGGCTGGCCTTGTGATTTGCTTTGACCAACAGAATGTGATAAAAGTGATGTGTGGCTTTGGAGTTCAGGCCTCAAGGGACTTTGCATTTCCATCCTTACCTTCTTGGGAGCTGGTGGCCATGTGCAGAAGCTGAGCTATCCTGCTGGAGAGGCCATGGAGGCCAGTTGCCCTCACAGACAGCCCAACTATCCAGGACCAGCCAGCCACCAGCTGACCTGTCGAGCTGGTGGCCATGTGCAGAAGCTGAGCTATCCTGCTGGAGAGGCCATGGAGGCCAGTTGCTCTCACAGACAGCCCAACTATCCAGGACCAGCCAGCCACCAGCTGACCTGTGAACTGAGATCTGCCAACAGATTCCAAGTGCAAAGTGAGCCCAGCTGACACCATATGGAGCAGGGATGGGCTGTCCTAGCTGAGCCCAGCCCAAATTACTAACTAAAATATTGCGAGCAAATAAATAATGGTAGTTTTAAGCTACTAAATTTGGGGGATGGTTTGTTACACAGCTGGATTAGTCTGTTTCTGTTGCTTATAACAGAATACCTGAAACTGGGTAATTTACGAAGAAATGAAATTTATTTCTTACAGTTTTGGCGGCTGGGAAACCCATGGTACAGGGAACACATCTGGCTTTCTTCTGCAGTGTCGCAGGGTGTCATATGGTGAGAATGGGCCGAGCAAGAGAGCTAAGCTTCTCACTTGCTCTCCTTTTAAAGCCATCAAAACCATGCCTGTTACTCCCTGAATGGATCAACCCATTCACCAGGGCACTGTCCTCACAATCTAATCATCTATAAATAACAGAATACCTGAAACTGGGTAATTTACGAAGAAATGAAATTTATTTCTTACAGTTTTGGTGGTTGGGAAACCCATGGTACAGGGAACACATCTGGCTTTCTTCTGCAGTGTCGCAGGGTGTCATACGGTGAGAATGGGCCAAGCAAGAGAGCTAAGCTTCTCACTTGCTCTCCTTTTAAAGCCATCAAAACCATGCCTGTTACTCCCTGAATGGATCAATCCATTCACCAGGGCACTGTCCTCACAATCTAATCATCTATAGGGGTCCCATCTTTCAATTTCCATAATAGGATTTCCCACCCTCTTAACACTGCTACAGTGGAGNGGTCCCATCTTTCAATTTCCATAATAGGATTTCCCACCCTCTTAACACTGCTACAGTGGAGATTAGGTTTCCAACACATGAACTTTTGGGGGACCCATTTAACCCACAGCAACAGCAATAGAAACTGACACACTTTGGTTATCTTTCAGGTATTTCTTTAATCATGGGGAAACTTTCAGAGAGTTGAGCAAATATTTATTATTTTCTGGGAGGCCCAGAAGTTAGTGAAATAGTTCAAAAGCAATACTTAAGGCTTCATGTTATTTATACTTTGAATAATGGAAAGGCCTCTGGAGGAGAGGAAGAGGCTCTGAGGTCTGGGGAGGATTTAGGGATCTGACTGAGAATTAGATAGTATCTTAGTCCCTTTGGGCTGCTATAACAAAATACCATAAACTGGGTGGCTTATAAACAACAAAAATTTGTTTCTCACAGTTCTGGAGGCTGGAATGTCTAAAATCAAAGCACCAGTAGATTCGATTGCTGGTGAGGGCCTACTTTATGGTTAATAGATGGCACCTTCTCACTGTGACCTCGCATGGCAAAAGGGGCAAGGTAGCTCTCTGGGGTCTCTTTTATAAAGGCACTAAGCTCATCATGAGGACTCTGCCTTCATGACCCAATCACCTCTCAAAGATCCCACCTCTTAAACCATGACGTTGGGGTTAGGATTTTAACATAAATTCTGGGGTGACACAGATATTCAGACCACAGCAGGTAGGATGTTTTCATCTGTAAACAGCAGAATATCCAAGCAAAAGTTTTTTGAAAAGAATATGGACACTTATCTCACTTAAGAAGTTGGGGAGTGGGTACAGGGTTAGTGGAGCAGCTCAAGTTTCCAGGTTCTATCTCTTTCTTCTTCCTTGCCATCATGGTGATTGGAAGATGCTTCTCCTCATGATCTCAATGCAGCTGCTGCAGGTCCAGATTGTCTTACGATGGCATCCCCAAAGAGAAGGTGGTGGGGAAGAAAGTGTTTGTCCTGCTTGCCTGTATTTATGAGGGAAGAAAATCTTTACCCAGGAGTTTCTCAGCAGACTTTTTCTCATGCTTCATTGGCCAAAGTAGGAGCACCTGGCCATCCTCCTGCAAGCAAGGCTGGGAAATCAGCCATGTGGTATTGTCAGTTTCTGCTGTAAAAGGTGAGCTCTCCCTTCAGTAAAAAAGGGATAGGACAGCTATTAAGAGACAACAATCAGAGGTAGATCTAGCCTTTGCCCTCTTCCAGAGGACAGATATAAGGGAATTGAGGACCCTGAGGCTGTGGTATCAAGCCAGAGGACTATTTGGGCTACATAACAAACATGACAATACAGAACACATAAATGTGTCTTCAGATTATCCAAGATCTTAGATCTGTGAAAAGTGATCTAAAAAGGAGAACCATTTTAGGGTTTCCTTAAGGACTTCAAGACATAAGTATTTCATAGTGATCTGCCTTTCATATGAAGTGCTTATTCTTTTTTTTTTTCCTTTTTGTCTTTTTTCGTGACCGGCAACAGGATCGCAACCCTTGGTGTCGCACCCGCACCACGCTCAACCAGTGAGCGGACCGGTCTGTACATGGGATCCGAACCCTCCGCGGGAGCGCTGCCACACTCCCAAGCGCTGCACTCTACCGAGTGCGCCACCGGGCCAGCTCTGAAGTGCTTATTCTGAAATTACTCTAACCATGACACAGAAACTTTTGCTGTTCTGTTGTGGTAAACAGACACTGAGAATTTGAAGAACCGGTTGACCACATTAGCAGAATGGGGGTGGCGGTGGGGGTATTACAGTCTGAGGGGAGAACTCTGCTTGTCTTGGTAGTCAGGAGTCAGAGACAAAGGGGACTTTCTATGCGGGTTGCTTTGGGAGGTTGGGTCAGAACCAAGACAGTGGCCAAAGTGATCTCTATATCTCAAACTATGTTAGAGGAAAAAGGTAATTTTCCACATCTTTCAAAACAATGCCTGCTTCAAGCTGCCTGGTAGTGGAATTCAGAATGGGTTTGGAGCCTGAGGGCGATGGGTAATTGCTGCATTCCCCATTTCTGTTAGACCAGCTTTAGGCTACCAGAATGGTAGTGGTCTTCCGGACTGGCTTGAGACTTGACCTCTTCAAATCAAAGCAAGCCTCTTACTTGCCTCTAGCTATTTTCTTGTTATTTAAAAAAGCAAGTTGGTAAAGCTTCACAAATCACCTGTTAAATTTGAACTGTTAGATTTTTCATTTATATTAATTGGTTTACCTTTTTCTTTTCTTCTACTTTTTAATCCCTTGAATCTACTTGTCTCCTTGCACTCTTTCTTGACAGCTTTGTACATGACACTCAATGCCTGGAATCATTTTAATGGTACCCCCAGATGGTGTGCAGCAAAGTCCAGTACTGTGGGACATTAGCAGCCAGTTAAGATCTGAGTGGGAACTGCAAACTTAACCAGTTTGACTACTCTGTGGCCAATCCAATAGTTTGCTTTGAAAAAATTCTTTCTTTTTAAAATTTAGAAGATATGAACTAGGAAGAAAATAAAATAAAAATAATAATTGTAGTTATCACAGATAGCTGTCCTTTCCATTTTGGTGAATATCCTTCATATGTATGAATAATATGTATGTATGATATTTCTCCCTCAAAGTTATATATATATATATATATATATATATATAATATTTATGTATATTTACAAAATTGAATTACACTGGATGTATGAGTTTTTTTCATTTAACAATATCTCATGAATATTTTCCATAAATATTCTTTCTTATGAACATTTAACTATTCTTTAACGGGATTTTATTTTTTTATTAATATTAGTTTTTTACATTCTATGATGTTGTTGCAGAGCAATTGGGAGGGAGGGGGAGAGGGGAAAGGGAAGGAAATGGATGGAAGAAGGAGGAAGGAGGAGGGGCAGGATTGAGGTCTCCCCTCATTCCCACAGGGGAGACCAGGGGACTTCCAGTGGTGGCTTGGTCATTGCTGGGCTGGGTGCAGTTGTCAGGGGGTGTGTGGCAAAAGCCCTCACCCCCCCATCACCCCAGCTCAGGAACCTGGGGCCCTTGCTGCAGCTCAGTGGTCGTTGCTGCGGTGGTCACGCTGTGGGGGTGGGGGGTGGTCAAAGCCCTCAGTGCACACCCTTTGGACTGGTTGTGAGTGTCGGGGGACATGGTCGAGGCCCCTGGCCCTCCCCCTTTCTGGCTTGGTAGCCCAGGGGACTTCTGGTCCTTCTAGGTGTTATAGGTGTTCTTTGGTGAAATGAGACCTTTACTAGTTAATATCAAACTTTATCTCTGGTTGTGGGTACTTTTTTTTTTCTTCCACTTCTGTGTTGGATTATTTGCTGTTCTCACCACTTAAACTCTGTGCTGGAACTAGTTTGTTGTCCCTTAGTTACTTCTAAAATGGGGGAACCTCCTGTGGGACCAGCACTTGAGCTCTGTGGTTGAGCTAAATTGTTGCTTTGCTGCTGATTCCCTAGGGAAGGCTTTTTGTGCAGCTCAGGTTTTAATGATTGATTTTACAGGTACTTCCGGTTCTAGTGAAACCCCGTGCACCTGGGTTGTATAGAAACTCTGGTCTGGGCCTGAGACTTTCATCAAACTGCACCCGTGCAATTCTGTATTCCTGACGAGTCTCCTCTGAGTGGTCCTGCACTGATTGGGGGGCAGATTAGCTGTCCTTGCTGTGCCTCAGTTATCCCCCTGCCACTGCCAGTGCTCCAAACACTGGGTCTCTTGCAATGACTCACTGGCCTCTGAGTGACAGTGGCCTTTTTTTCAGTTGCTGTGGCTCCTTGCTCCTATGCGGGTCCACAGGAACTCTGTCAGTGATGTTGCTGGACTGGGGGCCACCAATGCCCTCTTCTCCCCTACTACCTCCAAGCAACTTCATCTGAAGGGCACATCTGCAGCTTTTGCCGCTCCTGCTCCATGCACTCACCAGCTCCAACCTGGAAGGGGCCAGGGCTTGAAATGGTCAAATTGTTTTTTTCTTTCTCTCATTGTGGCTTCTCCCACCTTCATGAACTCCATAGGTCTCTCTTCCTCTTCCCCTGAGCTCTAGTGGCCCCATCTTGGCTGTCGTTGCTTTTTTATAGTTGTAAATTGGTTGATTTGTGGGAGAGAGTGATGCCGGGGACCATCTATTCTGCCATCTTGACCAGAAGCCCACTGCCCTACTCTTTCCTGGGCACAGCCGCAGGTCCGGGGTCAGCGGTCAGATCACCCGATCTGTCCTCTCACCATTCCCCTTTTCCAGTCCTGGCCTGACAGGCTTTCAGCCTCAGTCAACTCCTGCTGTTTTCTCATCTCCAAGCTTCCTCATGCTGCTTCTTCTACCCCTTTCATCCCTGTCCCCCTTTAACAGCATTTTAAAAATGGTTATGCCATAATGCATTTAATTAATCTTTTTATTCTTAGAAATTTACATTGTTTCCATTTTTTTTCCTATTATAAGCAATGCTATGATATAAATAGCCTTAGGGTTAAATAGTCTTGCCCACTGGTGATCATATTTTAGACTAAATTGCTTGCACTGGAGTCAATGGTTTGCCAAGAGACTGCTGTCTGGTACTGACACAGAAGTGTGGTGGAGTAGTGTGTGTGGAACGTGGCCAAGCGTTGATGGTTTAGGGGCATTCGTTATAGGGTGTACATTGGTGATATTGGGCACAAGAAGACTGCATGGACTCTTCCAGTGAGGTCAGTTTGAGATACTCAAAACTCAGTGAATAGGGGATATGTATGTTTCTAAAGTAAATTTTGCTAAATTAACTTCTATTTAGTGACGGAGACCTGTTTGGTCTTGGCTTTGGAATGTAGTGACCAGCAAAACAAAAGTCATATTATGGAGCCACATATAGGTCTTTTTCCTGATAGTCTCAAATGTATGCTGGAGGACAAAAAAGGAAACAGGTGTCATTGTAGGAGCAAAATGTGGAAGATTTAGTGCTCAGAAAATGAGTCCGTTACATTTTTGGTCACAAGTCTAGTCTCTGTTTTGTGACTTCATGATCATAATTGAGGATCCATGAATTTAAGAAGTCAGTAACTAATAAACTAAAAGAGAAACTCAGCCAAGGTAGTGGTGAATTCTGGTACTAATTATTACCTTGTTGAAATGTTTTTCTTTGACATCTTCCCAACTTTAACTACTGTTTGCTTTTTAATATCCTTGTTCTCTGTCATGCATTCTAATATGATATATAATTTTCCTGGTTAGATCCTTGGGCCATTTAATAGAAACGAATAAAATTAAATTAATAATTAGCCTAGTTCTCTGACTTGAAGGTTTTAAACCTACACAGGGATAGATGAGTGAGTTAATAGTAACTTTTCGATTTCTCTTTATACTTTTTCAAAACATATATATATTTAAAAAGTACACTGTCTCCTCCTCCTCCCCTTCCTCCTTGTCTTCTTTTTGAGCTCTCAGGAGTAGTTAATGTGACGTGCAATAATGACAGGCTTGTGGACTCCAAAGCCAGACAGGCCTGGCTGAGTCCCACTTTGCTCTCTCCTGGCTGCAAGGCCTTGGGTTAGTCACTTAATTCCTCTGAGCTTCTGCTTCTTTACCAGTAAAATGAGTATTTCATTGGTTTCTTTGATTAGTAAGTGAAACTGACTATGATTAACTTAAGCAAGGAAAAGATTTACAGGAAGGATACTGGGTAGCTCATGAAATGGAAGAAAGACCAGAACAACTGAATCCTTGGAAGGGCTGCGCCATGAATACAGCCCAGGGAAAGCAGACTGCACCTGCCCTGGGCCCTAACCTATCTCCGCTCAAGCTGGGTTCCCAGGAGGAGGGACCTGGCTGGCTGAAGTTGAGTCACATGTCCTCCTCTGGCATCTTCTCCCCCAGAGTGGCGGTACGTGGCAGTTTGATTGGCAGTTCCACTAGAGTAACAGGTAGTGTGGAAAAGACACTTTCTCAATGCAAAGGGGATTAGCACCAGGGGGATACTGAGTGCTCATACACTAACCCAGAATGCCACCTCACAGCTGTTATGGAGATTCCAGATACTGTGCCCAAGGGGCCAGGCATATGGCCTGTGCTCATAAACCATAGCGATTGTGGTTATTATTGCTGTCACAAGTTAACCCCATATTACACATTGTGTTAGTATGAGAGCAACAATAAGAATTGTCTTTTTCTTTTTTCTTTTGACTCCAATGCATTTTCTTTACACCCATGTATTAGTCTGTTTCTGTTGCTTATAACAAAATACCTAGAACTGGGTGATTTATAAAGAAAAATGAAATTTATTGATTACAGTTTCTGAGGCTGGGAAGTCCAAAGTCCGGGGAACATGTCTGGTGAGGGTCTTGGTGACTTCAGTATCAGCTGGGTATCACATTGTGAAATGGTGGAGCAGAGAGAGCAAGAGAGACAGCAAGAGAGTGAAAGACTGCCCTCTCTCTCCTTTTAAAGTCCTCAGAACCACGCCCCTGACCACCATTTTTAATCCATTCAGTAAGGCCTGGTCCTACAGTCTAATCACCTCTTCAAGGCTCCACCTTTTGATTACCATAATAGGATTTCCCACCCTCTTAACAGTCACAGGGGGGGCCAAGTTTATAATACATAAAGCTTGGGGGACACAATTCAAGCTTCAGTGAGTTTTGGAGAGACATAATTCAATCCACTACACCACATTTTGCTAAAATGCAGATTTTCTGAGCCCCTTCTCAGACTGCCTGGATTAGAATCTCTGTGGGAGTGGGTCCCTGGACTCTTCCTCTTTAACAAGCAATCCAGGCAAATCTTCTGCTCACTAGTTTTGAAACCCAGAGCCCTTTGGTGGGAGGATTTGACTCCCTGCTCAGAAAGTATTTTGGAAGGAGAGATTTTTCTCTACCATCATATAGCTATGGAAGGCATGTGATCTGCTTGAAGGAGTAAAAGAGCCTAGTCAGATAGATTGGTCTATAAGCTTTGCTTCCTAACCCTGGCTGCACATTAGAATCACCTGGGCAACACTGAAAACATTCTGGTAACTGGACCAATTCTGGAGAGTCCAGCCTTGACTATTTTCCACCAGCAAGCAGATGTTTTCAGTATGCACCCAGATGGCAACTACAGAGACATCCTTTTACATCCACTCTGGAAGCCCAGTGGCTTCGTCCTTCTGGGAGGTGGCTAGGGGTGTGTAGACCTTTGCAGTTTCAAAGCATATTCACTTCAATGATCTCATCTGATCCTTATGGAAACCAATCGTAAGGCAGGTGGAGGCAGGTAGTCAGCTCCTGCTTCTGATTTTAGAGCCAGAGGAACTGATGGCTCAGAAAGATGCATTGACTAGTGACTCATCAAGATTGTACAGCTAAGAAAAGACAAAGTCAGAACCAAGTCTTGTTCTTAGAACCTGTGGCTCATGGCTCTGTCCACTGCTCTCCTGGAGACTGGAGGAGCATCAATATTTTTCAAACTTTCTTTCAGTAGCAGGTTTGAGAAAAACTGAACATGAGCCTCTAAGCCTTTCACAAGAGAGTTTATGTGTAAAACACCCTTTGGGGCCTTCAGCCACTTTCTGGGAGGTCTTTTAAGTCATTTCTGTCTTCATGCTTTGATTTAGCTACCAGTTCTGAGTGCCTTCTGGGGATTAGGGAAGTGAGGGCTGCGTTTATAACTATTCTGCCCCTGCCAGCATGCTGTGGGGTGAGCCCATCTTCTAAAGGAACATTTCCAAAGGAGCTGTGAACTCTGCTACAACAGGAGCCTGCCTTAGAGTTTTCTTCTCTCCATACCTCACTGAAGAGAGAACTAAACCCAGTAAATACTTTATGATTAGACACAGCATGGATTTTCTCAGTCTCTGACTGCTCCAGTGTCTGCTGCTTCATGACCACTTTAAGCTTATTTAAAAAAAAAAAAAAATGAATATGTAGTCACTCGGGGACATCAAGAAGTACAGAAAATGAGAAATAAGAAGGAAAGAACCACTTGTGATAGTGATGAGTGTTTATTATAAACACTGCGTCTTGTTCAATCCACACAACAGTCAATTTTCCACATGAGGACCTTCAGAACCTGAGTTCTTAACCACCGTCCACCTTCCCATCCACAAGCACCAGGAGAGTGCACGGCCCTTGTTAATGCCGGAGGCACTTTCCTCTGGCCCTCTTTGCTGCGTTCCCACCTATGTGAACCTCTCGAAGCTCCCTGAAGAAGGAAGGTGTTT
>NW_007727145.1:207273-208800 GCF_000696425.1 Galeopterus variegatus | reverse complement strand
AAAAAAAAAAAAAAATGAATATGTAGTCACTCGGGGACATCAAGAAGTACAGAAAATGAGAAATAAGAAGGAAAGAACCACTTGTGATAGTGATGAGTGTTTATTATAAACACTGCGTCTTGTTCAATCCACACAACAGTCAATTTTCCACATGAGGACCTTCAGAACCTGAGTTCTTAACCACCGTCCACCTTCCCATCCACAAGCACCAGGAGAGTGCACGGCCCTTGTTAATGCCGGAGGCACTTTCCTCTGGCCCTCTTTGCTGCGTTCCCACCTATGTGAACCTCTCGAAGCTCCCTGAAGAAGGGAGGTGTTTGATATCGCTGGGTTTTTGTTCTTTGAGGCTCAACATCAAGAATAACTCCCTGTTCTGCCCGTCTGGCTGTTTTCGGCTCTGCTATGAAGGCACAGCCCAAAGGTAACCTCTCTGCTATGGGCTGACTTGTGTCCCCTCAAAATTCATATGTTGAAGCCCTAACCTTGAATGCCTCAGGATGTGACTATAACTGGAGATGGGGCCTGCCATAGTTTGAATGTGTTCCCTCCAAAATTTAAGTGTTGAAGCTTAATGGCCAATGGGATGGTATTAAGAGGTGTGGCCTTTTAAGAGGTGATTAGGTCAGGAGGGCTCCTCCCCTTGTGAATGGGATTAGGTGCCCTTATAAAAGGGCTTGACAGAGGGCGTTTGTCCCTTTTGTCCTTCTGCCATGAGAATGTTCAAGGTGCTGTCTTGGAAGCCAAGACCAGACCCTCACCAGGCAACCAACCTGCCCGTAACTTGGTCTTGGACTTCTCAGTCTCCAGAATGGTAAGAAAATAAATTTCTGTTTTTTATAAATTACCCAGCCTCAGGTACTTTGTTAAAGCAGCACAAATGGACTAAGACAGGGCCTTTCAAGAAGTGATGAAGTTAAAATGAAGCTGTTGAGGGACCTAATCCAACCTGACTCTCATCCTTACATGAAGAGGAAATTTGGACACATGTGGAGACACCAGCGATGTGCCCACATAGAGGAAAGGCCATGTGAGGGAAACAGTGAGAAGGCGACGTCTGAAAACCAAGCAAAGAGGCCACAGAAGGCCCCAACCAGCTGACACTTTGATCTTAGACTTCTAACCTGCAGACTGTGAAAAGATAAATTTCTGTTGTTTAAGCCATCCAGTCTGTGGTCTTTTGTTATGGCAGCCTGGACAAACTCAGACACTCTCTAAATCCTTTCCAATACCCAGCCCTACCCCTGGTGGAACTGACACCCTTCCCTGGTTTTCTCACCGGGTCTCCTGTATTGAACTGTTTCTAGTTTGTCATCCCTTCTTTGCCATGAGTTCCTTCAGGACCACGCCTGGCTCACTTCTGCATTTCCAGCATTTAGCACAGTACTGAGTGCATCCCATGTTTGGGAAAAGGTATGTGAATGAATGAATGAACAATGGGCAGCTTCAAGCTCTTGTGTTGTGTCCTGGGCTCCTACAAGGGGTCTGACAACTGCTTGTGGGTGGATTGATTCATGTACATGGTGGAAG
>NW_007727145.1:195775-206308 GCF_000696425.1 Galeopterus variegatus | reverse complement strand
AAGGAGTTTTCTGGGAACAGACTGGGGAGGAGGAGCCAGGACAAGCAATGAAGGCACAAGTTTGGGCTTTCTGTGCACTGTACTTCTGTGCTCTGTGCAAGCAGGGTTCTCAGCTGCCTCCAATGTGTCCCTGGTAATAGTGGAAGCAAAAGGGATTGCTAAGACTGTATGGTTTACGCATGCGCTAGCCCACCCTGGCATTCAGCCCTGATGGTGGATGGCCTCTTCGCATAAGGAAACTCTCTGGAGGAAACAGTTCTAAGCGAGAGAAGCCAGGAAGACAAGCCTGGCCTGGGATCAAACGCTCTGGGCCTCAGAGGGTGGGCTGAGCCAGAGGACAGGCTGGATCTAACTACTGGGTTGGTGCCATGGACAGGACTGCAGGGACCAGGGCAGGCTTGCATGATGCAGGGAGGGGGCAGCATCCCTCTTCTCTCAGGATCTGGCCCTTTTGTCATCTGGGGCTCCTGTAGTGCTGGGAAGGTGATAGAAATTGGCAGTGGGGGTGTGTGGTGTTTGGCAGAGTTGGAGGAGCTCAGGGGAGGGTGAGAGGTTGCCTGCCAGGCAGAACCAACTTCTCCAGCAGGCACAGTGTCTGGGGACCACAACACTTGTAGGGGCCACAACAATGCTTTACTTTCTGTAAAAATCAGAAGGAAAACACCCCCAAAATTTAAGACAGAAAAGGTCACATACTGCATGATTCTATTTGTATGAAATGTCCAAAACAAATCTAAAGAGATAGAAGGTAGATCAGTAGTTACAGGTGCTGGGGACTGCTAGTGTGTTCAGGGTGTCTTTTGGGGGTAATAAAAATGTCCCAGAATTAGTGGTGACAGTTGCACAACCTTGTGAATATACTAAAAACCACTGAATTGCACAGTTTCAAAGGGACAATTTTATGGCATGTGGATTTTCTCAATATAGTTTTTTTTAATTTTAAGATAAGGGAGTTAGGGACAGGAAAAAAAGAAAACCGAGAACAATACTATAATATGCAATCTTTAACCACATGAACAAGAAATGTATTTAAACAAACAACAAAAATGAGATGAGGTTAGACAACTAAAATTGGGAAACAGTTTTATCTAATGCACAAACTCTGTTGGTGGCTTTTTGGAATGCTGAGTGGAAGAGAATTTGAGGCTGCATTGAGACTCAGAAAGAACAAGCTGTGTGATCAATTAGTGATGTCTGCCCTGGGCGCAGGATAGGTGGGAGGAAGTATAGGCGGCAAGAATTTGCCATCCCTGACTGGATAACTTCTGGGGTCCTCCCCATCAATCAGACTCCCTGATTCAAGATGCTCCCACATGGGGTGGTGGGGGGAGTGCTGGGGGGAGATGTGGGCCACAGGGAGCTGGGTTAGAAGAGGACAAAGGACAGAACAAGGTAGAGGTCTTTTGACATTGAACTTAGAGTCCACTCTATCCACAGGGGTAAGGTCTTGCCTGCATTTCTTTCTCCCCAGCTCCCTTCTTGGAATAGCAAACTTCCCTGAGAACCTGCTGCCCCCTAGTAAGTAACAGGTCTCAAGTCTTATCCAGCTCTGTGCTGGATAAGGACAACTCTTATCCAGCTCTGTGCAGGTAAGCAGTCAAACCTTTTTTCTACCAGACAGAGAACTCTCCCTGGAGAAAAGGCAGTCCTGAAGGACAACTCTTATCCAGCTCTGTGCTGGTAAGCAGTCAAACCTTTTTTCTACCAGACAGAGAACTCTCCCTGGAGAAAAGGCAGTCCTGGCACAGACCATTAAAATATGTGCATCACCAGCAAGCATCTCTTTTCCCAGTGGGGCTTAGCAATTAAATCCCCTTCACTTTTCATAGTATGTCAAGAGACTTACTCTGGACAGCAAAGAAAAATACATTTGTCATTGGAATGACAGCCACAACAGTCCAAGTCATGTTTATACTGTGGTGGTGGAGCTGGCTTTATTCCTTCTGGGAAAAATAATATTAGAGGTTATATTTACAAATAGGCACCTTTCACTGATTTCTCTCATGGCCCAGCAATTTTTCAACAGGACAGCTTTCTTGGGAACACTGTACACGACCAAAAGATGATACAGTATGATATCCAGAGAGATGTCTGGGGCTCTGTTTGTTTAACCAGGTAATTGGGCGTAGACTCTGAAAGGTCAACATCCAGCAGCCAAGTTGCCCCAGGTGTTGGTCTGGAAGGAGGCTCTCTGGTTAAATAATCAAGTCTAAAAGCTCTCCTCCCCCTCTTCACCTGCCTCCCAAAGGGCCACCCTCTGAGTCAGATTTACAAATCCCCTACCCACCTTTATTGAAGCAAATCCTGAGCTCACCGATCCACACGAACCTTTCCAGAAAGAGCCAAATGTGTAAAGATCATTTTTCCATCCGTTTGTTATTTGAAGCTAAACTTGTTTTCTCCCCCTGACACTCTAATATACTTAAACCCTAGAACTGCTAATGAGATCAGAAAGTGATTAGCTGTCAGTTCATAAGTGAAATTGATCAGTGATGGTTTCAGGCTAAGGAAAGAAAATGCCCCCAATGGCAGCCCACAGATTTCTCTGATCCTACTTGTGCTCCTCTTTATCATCTTTGATATATTTTTAAGGCCTATTGTCTCTACGGGATTATCTACAGAGCGGCCACATGTCCACTTTAGAAAGCCCAGAGTGACTATTATCAAAAACTGAGCTCAGTGGCTAAGGCACAATATTCAGCATTTGCTACAGCCAAGATGATTTTGTTTAAGAATCAAACATTCTCATTTCAGAAGGACACACAGTATATGGGAAACACTAGACACACAAACATGGGTGTGATTCTTCGGTTCTTACCCTCCTAAGCTGTGACTTTGGTAATCACTTGCTTTCCCTAAGCAGCCTCAGTTTCCACATGTGTTAAATGGGGAGGCCAACTTTGTAGGTAGAACGTTGTCCAGCTGAATAAAGAAAGGAGACTGAATAAAATAATAGTAACTGTTACTGATTACAGTTTTAAAGGCCACCCTAGCCTGGTGCTAAAATAAGGCCACTTTGTGTATGATAACCTATATGTCTATGGCTCTCTCACTTGCACCTGCCTTTTCAGCACCCACAGCCCAGCACAGCCCTCTGGAATGGTTTCTGGAAGCCCCAGGAGGTGCCCTTGTGGGGCTAGTTTGCCTTGACCAAACCAGCCTTGTTTGGTCAGCTGCATTTCCCTTCTGCTGTTTGTTGTGCTCTGCCAAACCTGTGATGCCAGTGGGTCTGCCTCAAGGGACCACCCCTCCATGGGACAGTCATCCCACACCTCCCAGTAGGGCCCCAGAAAGCTTTCCTGGGCCTCTTTTTCCATATATATATATATATTATTTATAATACATATACATACATACTATATATATATATATATATATATATATGACTCTCGGTATGAAGACAAATATAATCCAGGCTGCATTAAAAATTAAAACATCTTTTTTCAACCCTAACAGTTCTTTTTTAAAAACAAATTGAGGTGAATTCACATAACATAAAATTAACCATTTTAAAGCATACAATTTATTGGCATTTAGTACATCTACAGTGTTGTGAAACTATCACCTCTCCCTAGTTCCAAAGCATTTTCATCCCTCCCAAAGGAGATCTTGTCCCCATAAAGCAGTCACTCTTTGTTTCTTCTTTCACTAAGCATGATGTTTTCAAGGTTCACCCATGTTGCAGCATGTATCAGTACTTCATTCCTTTTTCAGGCTAAATAATATTCCATTGTGAGGATCTACCACATTTTATCCATTCATCTGTTGACAAACATAGGGTCGTTTCTGCTTGTTGGCTCTTAGGAATGCTGCTATGCACATCTGTGTACATGTTTTTGTCTGGGAATTTGTTTTCATTTCTCTTGGGTATATACCTAGGAGTGGAATTTCTGAGTCATATGGTGACTCTAAGTTTAAGTTTTTGACGAACTGCCATTATCTTCCAAAGTGGCTGTACCGTTTTACATTCCTACGAGCAGTGTCTGAGGGTTCTGATTTGTCCACATCCTCACCAACATTTGTTGTTGTCCGTCTTTTTATTGTAGTCATCTTCATGTGTATGAAGTGGAGATATCTGATTTTAAGGACAAGTAAGCTGAAAGGAGCTGTGACCTGCTCAGCATCACATGTGGCAGAGTTAGGCTCTGGATGGCAAATCTCTTTACCTTCTAATCTGATGCTTGTTTCCATCAAACCAGGTGTCCTTTCTCTTCAACATTATGAGAAAAGCAGAAGCAGAGCAGAAACGTGATGCTAGAATGGAGCCAGGCTTCCCTCGCTGGCTACTGTAATATTACTTGAGAGGCTCACCATGAGTGGAAAACAGCAGCAGTGGGCTTCAGGGGAGGGGGTCTTCCCACCCAGCTAGCAGTCTGGCTGGGTTTTGCCCAGACCCTTGTAGGGCTCACTTTACTTTATGAACTTTTCTTTGATGGCAGAGAGCTGTAGCAATGACACAAGTCTGCTTCACCTACACATTTATTGAGACCCCATTGGATGCTGGTCATAATTTTACATATTGGAGGTAAAAAGATACATAAGATATGGCTCAAAACCAACATATAAACATATTAACTCAATATATTTTTATCAAGTGTTAACAATAGAGATAGATGCAGGGAATGCAGGCAACACAGATAAGGGACCCCAACCCTGTCCCCAACCTGGTTTGGAAAGGAGGGGCAGGAGCTGAGTCTCACAAACCATAGAATGATGATGGGGAGCTTGCCAGGCCCTCTCTGCAGACAGAGGTGAATGAAGTGCATAACTTGTCTGAGATACACGAGGACAGCTTGAAAGTCAAATGGCACGTTCACCAGCCCAGGCTGCAGCACCTTGGTGAGCACTGACAGAGCTGTGCATAGCTGGAAAACCATTCTCAGCGGTGGGCCAATCAGCTTCCTGGGAAACCCAGCACATATGATTCAAGCCGAGGGTTTTTGGACAAATGGTAAGAGGTGGAGTGAGACAGGCCGCTGTGGACTAGCTGAGCAAATAATGTTCACAGCCACAGATCAGGTTCTGCACTTGAGTGTGAACAGTATAGAAAGTGCCTGGGGCTTCAGGCTGGCTTGTTGATAACATCTCCCCCCAACACAGTGTGACCACTGTTTTTCAGTTACAAAGGAAATATTAGATCTCAAAACAACCATAAAGAAAAGCCTGCTTTTATTCATCTTTTCAATCTTGGTTTGTAAAAAGTACATTTTTTTTACATCAGCCTTCAGCTATGTGGTTTCTGCCCAGCTGGGCCTCAACAAAATTGTAACATAGGTGAGATTTCTTTCTCAGACTCCTCTAAAGCTCCTGTAAAGCCACCTCCTAATGATCTGTATTGGAGAGTGATACATATAGGTATAATGTGCCTTAGGTGCTGTTTACTGTAAAGTTAAATACATTCTTGATTTTAAATCTTGGTTCTGAAATTCTTTACTCTTCAAAGCTGTGTTTCCAGAGCTTTATGCTGGTAGGGATATCTGCCAAGTTAGTTTTGATGGTCTTTTTTTTTTTTTTTTTTTTAATGTAATCCAAGAGATCTAGTGACTAGTGGTAACATCAATGTTGTTTGAAGCAAATTTCAGCCAGTATTTATAGTTAGTCATTTCTATGCTAAGAATTCTGGCAGGCTCTAGAATTTATATCTAGGAGCATGTAGGACCAGTAATCTTATTGAGCAGTAACAGAGTGTATAGTGGATTGAATTATGTCCCCCCAAAACTCATTTAAGATTGAATTGTGTTCCCCAAGTTTTATGTATTAGAAACTTAGCCCCCACTGTGACTGTTAAGAGGGTGGGAAATCCTATTATGGTGATTGAAAGATGGAGCCTTGAAGAGGTGATTGGATTGTAGGACCCTGCAGTAGTGAATGTATTAAAAGTGGTGGTCAGGGGCGTGGTTCTGAGGGCTTTAAAAAGAAGTGGAGTGTCTGTCTGTCTCTCTCTCTGCTTCCCCATCTTGCAATGTGAGACCCCTGGATCACTGTCACCACCACCACATGGACTTTGGACTTCCCAGCCTCAGAAACTGTAAGCAATAAATTTCATTTTCTTTATAAATCACCCAGTTTCGGGTATTCTGTTATAGCAACACAAAATGGACTAATACAGAGTGGGAGAGAAGGCACCTATTTGGCACTTTTAAAATAAATTACTTAGATTACATGTTACTGATTGATAAAGAAATGACATTTGTCTTAAGACATTTAGTCACATTTTAAATAAAAGTGTTGAGATGACAATTGTTCATATCACAGAATGTTATTGTTTTTTAAAATTGGGGATGCTGAATGGGTGCCCAAGGCCTCTAGAAACCACCCATAGCACCACCATTGTAGAAGAAATGTTCTCTTTCCTTTAGACAATGAATGTGACTTTCTTCTGGTTTGGAAATAAGGTCTCATCTTCCAGCCCATTAGAATGTAAACACACTGTATGTGGAAGGGCTCTAGAGAGGACACTAGCATTTTTGTTTCTCTCTCACCAGAGTGGGGTCCTGGACCTCCTCAGCCTGGAGGGAGGGCTGAGAGAAGGCTGCAGGAATGTGGTTGGTCAGGAAGGAGAATGGGCAGGGCTGTGTCTTAGGTGCTCCTGGAATGAGCACATGGAGAGAGGGTGAGGGGTGAGGGAGATCTGGAATTAGGTGTTTAACCTTCTCTCCTCCCCTCCCCCCCTCCATCCATTCCTTCTCTCAACAACTTTTTAAATGAGCACCTACTACATGTCAGAGACTGTATAAGCTACTGGTGTGTGAGAGATGCATGAGCCAGGGATCCTGCACTTTCAGAGCCTGCAGCGGGTCAAGCAGGGGATGCCTCGGAGGAGCAACATGTGGTCTGGGGGAGGCATGTAGAAGACAATCCTTAACTGTTGATTTCGGGCAATGTGGGATGGTTTATGGGTGGCTGTGTTCACAAGAGCCCTGCATTTGCTCACAATGCTGCCTTTTCCTGCAATTTAGTTTTCTCTGCAAATACCTGCCCACTTTTCCAAGTTCAGCTGGAGCATCACTTCTCTGTGAAAATTTCCTGACACTGGATGTATATCGCAGCACTCCTGAAGCCCTGCTTATGTCTCTGACTCTGGCTTCTAGGTGGAGAGGTCCTTGAAGCCTGAAGCCAAAGCTTATGCATCCGCTATTCCCACTCTAAGGGACAAAGAAGTTGCTCAGCAATGGTTCTTGAGGGAATGAATGAATGAACTTCAGGGCTTGTATTTTGTTTCTCTAGCATCACTTGTCAAGGTCATTTTCTCCCTTGCCTGTAGTCTCCCTGAGTCTCCACCCAGCCATCTAGTTGTAGCCAGGGACACCCGTGGAGAGAGCTTGAAAACTCTCTGGTTATAGAAGCATTTGGCCTATTAATTTTCTATTGCTTCTGTAACAAGTTGCTACAAACTTAGTGGCCTAAAGCAGCACAAATTTATTATCTTACAATGCTGGAGGTCAAAAGCTGGACTTTGAGGGGCTAAAATCAAGGAGTTGGCAGGGCTGCATTCCTTCTTGAGGCTCTCGGGGAGAATCCTTGCCTTTTCCAGCTTCTTAAGGCTGCCCACGCTTCTTGCTCATGGCTTCTTCTTCCTGTTGCTTCTCCCAGCAACAGTGTGCTAAGTCTTTCTCATATTACTATCTCTCTGGTTTTCTCTCTTCTGCATCCCTCTTCCACCTGGATTATATGGGGACCCCCCAAATTCCAGGATAATCTCCCTGTGTCAGGATTAGCTAATTAGCAACTGCAATTCCACCTGCATCCTTAATTACCCTTTCCCATGTAACCTAACATATTCACAGGTTCTGGGGAGTAGGAAATGGACATCTTTGGTGGGCCATTATTCTGCCTACTAGATCCTGTGATACATTTCAAATCCCAAGTAGGAAATCTTTTGGTTACTTTCCCATAACTCTCGTCCATTTCTGTGAATAACTGAGAGTTACTACTTTAGGACTTGCCATTCAAGCCAAAAGCCAACATTTGATCCTGAAAGAATCAGGTGGGTACTATGGGTGAGCACCTTCTCCCACAAATGTGGGTGCGGTGAATGAGTCAGATAAGGTGCTGGCTTTTTTCTGGTTCTGAATCATGACCACAAGGATGCACTTGACCACAGATGAACCATTCCTGAGTCAAGATGACTGTTGATAATGATAGCCATGTGTCATCTCAATTACTACCATCACTGCAGGGTAGGTGTTATTTTCGCCATGGTTCAGGTGAGGAAATTGAGGTTGAATACATTAAGTAACTTGTTCCAGGCCACATAATAAGTGGCAGAGCTGGGTTTAGAGCCTGGGCTTATCTGATTTCACTCCGTTTATGGTCAGCTCTGAGAAAACCGTTTCTCTTAGAAGTCCTTCCAAATTATTTCTGTTAGTCCTTAAGGGAGAGGCTGCATATTAGAAGCAATTACCTGGTATGCTTTTAAATAATACCAACTATATGCTTCAAACCAATTGCATCAGAATCTTTGGGGGTGGGGCTTGGCCATCTCTATTATTTATATTTTTTGGTTTCCTAGTTATTGTAATGTGTGGTTAAGAACCACTGCCTTAGGGAATATCATGTGTGCCCTCCAGAACCAGCTTTGCATCACTCTGGGCTCTTCACTTCTGCCCAGAACTGCCCTCCTTGTGTTCTGTGGCTAAGGAGCAAGAGTCTACTGGGTCTGGTTTCTCTAATACCTGTGGGACTGTATCCCCAGTCCCCCCTCTTGTTGGCAGACTTTTATCTTAAGACCCCACTTGCACGAGAGTCTCTCTAACTGTCCTTTCCCCCTTTCTGGACTTTGCAGCTGTTGGGTTGATGTCTCTGCCAGGGCATCTGTGTTCACCCAGGTGAGCAGGGATGCAGAGAAACAGCCCCAAGCATTTCAGAGGAATAAAAGTACTTCATTTTTACTCCCTTACTCCCCTTTCTCTCATTGATTTTATGTTGGAGTAAGTTCTCAGAGCTAGCAGAAAATAGTAATTTGCAAAGACAGTGATTTAACTTTCTCCCCTTACTTCTTGTTGGTTTAGTAAATCCACATACCACTTTAGAGTGGAAACAATTTGAATGCTTGCCCAGAATAGCAGACATGTGCTGTTTCTAGAAAGAGCAGGCAATTGGGATAGAGATGGACTGAGTGTTAGCCCATTTCTGTCACAAGATTGCTGTGTGACAACAAGATAATTCAAACACTCTATGCCTTCCACAAAGGTGCTGACCCTGGGAGGGTTATGAGATGTATTAGGGGATTCTTCACCTTTCTAGGCCAGGTGTATGTTAGCACATTAAAACATTTTTCTTATTCATGAAACATTTCAAAAATATGGAAGATTAGAGGAAGTAATATAACAGATACCTATGTATCCATAACAAATTTAAACAATGGTTATTATTTTGCTACATCCATTTTAGAGTTCTTAAAAAAGAGAGAAAGATAAGTTGATGTCTATGCACCTATTGTCCCACCCCATCTTTTCTTCCATTCTCCCTCCTTCCTCAAAGGTAACCATTCACTTGAACTTGACTTGTCTTATTCTCATGCATGCTTTTCTGTTTTTGCCACTTGTGTATCTATCCATTGGTGATCATACTATGATATTGTGTTTTTAAATTAACTGTATATTTTCTTTTTTTGTGACTTAAAAATTCCTTCTCTATCTCAAATTCACAAAAGATATTTTTCTGTGTTTTATTTTACATTTGATTTTCACATCGAGGACTTTAATTCATTTAGAATCAATATTTGTGAAGGTGTGAGGAAGGGACCAATTTTTTCCTCATCATTTTGATGTTCATCCTTTCACTGCTGATTTGTAATGTCACCTCTATCCTGTGTCTGGCCTTTATATATGTGGATTTTTTTTATCCCCCGAATTCAGTTCTGTTGGTGTAGATGTCTATTCCTAAGCCAATATTGCATTGTTTTAATCATGTAGCATGTATCAGCACTTTATTCTCTTTTATGACCAAATAATATCCCACTGTTTATCTATTCCTCATTGATGAACATTTGGGTTGCTCCCACTTTTTGGCTATTATGAATAATGCCACTATAAACATTCCTGTACAAGTGTTAGTGTGGACATATGTTTTCATATCTTTAGGGTATATGCCTGAGAGTGTAACTGCTGAATCAAATGACATCTGTATGTTTAGCATTTTGATGAACCATAAAGCTATTTTCCAAGGTGGCTGCACCATTTTACATTTCTATCAGTAATGTAGGAGGGTTCCAATTTCTCTGTCTCCTCACCAGCATTTGTTATTGTCTATGATTTTGATTATAGCCATTCTAGTGGGTGTGAAGTCATATTTCATTGTGGTTTTGATTTTTATTCTCCAATGACTAATGATGTTGAACATCTTTTTATGTGCTTATTGGCCATTTGCATATCTTCTTTGGAGAAATGTCTATTCAAATCCTTTGTCTCATTGTATGTTTTGATATCTACTAGATGATTTCTTCCTTCAACTCTTCAAAATAGTCTAGGCTTTTTCTGCTCTTTACTCTTTCATATGAATTTTATGAATGAGCTTATCCTGTACAAAAAT
>NW_007727145.1:194562-195381 GCF_000696425.1 Galeopterus variegatus | reverse complement strand
CTTTTTCTGCTCTTTACTCTTTCATATGAATTTTATGAATGAGCTTATCCTGTACAAAAATCTATTGGGATTTATCATGGAACTTGGCTTTATGGGTTAATTTGGGAAAATTGACATGTGCAAAAACCTATAAACATGGCAAATATTGTTAGTTGCCAGTTTTTATACCAGCTCTGGAATGCCTACCTCCAAATTATTACACAAGAGAGAAAGAGACTAATAGTTTAAATCATTGTTAGTTTGGGTCTCTATTACACTCAGTCAAATCCATATTCAAAATAATAAAGTAGTGTATTTCACAATTTATTTAGGTTCATTAAATACATTCTTCAATTATTTAAAAATAATTTTGTCCACAAAGGTTTTCACATCATTTGCTAGATGGATTTCTATGTTCTTCATAGTTTTTATTGCTATTGTTCATGTATCTTTTTGAGAAACCACATTTTCTGTATGTTGTTGCTAATGTGTAAGAACATTATTAACTTTCTTCACCAGCAGCTTTACTGAATGTTCTTATTAGTTCTATCAGTTTGTCTATAAATGTTTTTGACTTTTCTATGTTGATCAACATATCATCTGGGAATTATGGCTTTTTCTTTCTATTTCTTATATTTAAAAATTTTTTTCTCATCTTACTGAACTGATTAACATTGACAGTACAAGTACAGTACTGACATCCATATATTTTTTCCTCATTTTAAAGGACATATCTCTAATTTTTCACTATTAATGGTTATACTTGCTGTTTATTTTTGATAGATATTCTTTATATAGTTAAAAATAAATCTCTTTTATTTCTACTAAGGATTTTTTTTT
>NW_007727145.1:190726-194172 GCF_000696425.1 Galeopterus variegatus | reverse complement strand
CTGACATCCATATATTTTTTCCTCATTTTAAAGGACATATCTCTAATTTTTCACTATTAATGGTTATACTTGCTGTTTATTTTTGATAGATATTCTTTATATAGTTAAAAATAAATCTCTTTTATTTCTACTAAGGATTTTTTTTTTCTGGAGATGATATTAATAAATTGGCAGAATAGGAGATCCCTGGCTCAAGTCCTCCTCACAAAAATAGACATTAGTAACTAAATATATGAAGGAACTTTTAACAGAATGTAAAGGAGAAATAAACAGCAATATAATAATAGTAGGAAGCTTTAATACCCCACTTTCAACAATTGATAGATCATCCAGACAGAAAACCAACAAGGAAACAGCAGACTGTAACAACACTATAGACAAAATGGACCTAACAGACATAAGCAGAACATGCTGTTCAACAACAAAATAATCCACATTCCTCTCATGTACACATGAAACATTCTTTAGGATATATCATATGTTAGGTCACAACACAAGTCTTAAAAATTCAAGAAGTATGTAAAGTCTATCAAGTATCTTTTCTAATCACAATGGTATGAAAATAGAAATTAATAACAGGAAGAAAATTGAAAAATTCACAAATACATGGGAATTAAACAACACACTCCTGAACAAACAAGGAGTCAAAGAAGAAATCAAAAGGGAAATAAAAAAAATCTTGAAACAAATTAAAGTGGAAACCCAACATATCAAATCTTATTGGAAGCAGCAAAAGCAGTTCTAAGAGAAAAGTTTATAGCAGTGAATGCCTACATGAAGAAAAAAGAAAGATGTCAAATAAAAAACCTAACTTTTACCTCATGGAACTAGGAAAAGAACAAACTACGCCCAAAGTTAGCAGAAAGAGGGAAACAATAAAGATCAGAGTGGAAATAAATAAGAGACTACAAAAATAGTAAAAAATATTAATAAAATTGGTTTTTGTGAAAAGACAAACAATTCAACAAATCTTTAGCTAAACTAATTATAAAAAAAGAGAGAGGTCTTAAATAAATTATAAATGGAAAAGTAGATATCACAATTGATATCACAGAAATACAATGGATCTATAAACAATTATATGCTGACAAATTAGATGACCTAAAAGACATAGATATATTCTTAGAAACATACAACCTACCAAGACTGAATCATGAAAAAATACAAAATCTGGAAAGACCAATAGCAAGTGAGGAGACTAAATCAGTAATCAAAAATCTCACAAGAATGAAAAGTCTAGTACCAGAAGGCTTCATTGCTGAATTCTACCAAATACTTAAAAAAGAATTAATGCCAATCCTTCTCAAACTCTTCCAAAAATTGAAGGTGAGGGGACACTTCCAGACTCATTCTGAAAGGCCAGTATCATCCTGATACAAAAGCCTGACAAGGACACAACATAAAAAGAAAATTATAAGCCAACCTCCCTGATGAATGTATATGCAAAAATTCTCAACAAAGGACTAACAAATCAAATTCAACAGTATATTAAAGAAACCAGACAACATGATCAAACAGAATTTATCCCTGGGATGCAAGAATGATTCAAAATATGTAAATCAATAAATATAATAGAAGGGTACTTCAAAAAGTTCAAGGAAAGATTTATATTATCTTTCAATTCTGTTTTTCCATGACCTTTAAAAAATCATTTTTGTTGAATCATATTGATTGTATATATTTATGAGGTACAGAGTTGTATTTCAATATATGTATGCAATGTGTGATGATCTATTCAGGGTTATTAGCATATTCATCATTGTATAACAATCATTTCTTTGTGATGTGCACATTTGATATCCTCTCTTCTAGTCATTTGTTAACATGCAGTAAATCTTTATTAATTATAGATTCCTGTGTTGACTGTACACCACTAGTACTTATTTTTACTGTCTAGCTGTGATTTTGTGTACATTAACTAGCCTCTCACTATCCATGCCACTTCCTGCCTCTAGTAACTATAGTTCTCTCTTCTCTTAACAGATCAACTTATTATTTATTTTGTTTTCCTCTTTTTTAGCTCCCACATATGAGGGAGAACATGTGGTATTTCTCTTTCTGTGCCTGGCTCATTTCATTTAATACAATTTTCTCCAAGCTCATCCATGTTGCTGTGAATGGCAGAATTTCATTCTTTTTTATAGTTGACTACTTGAATTCACTGTGTATATGTATCACATTTTCCTTATCTAGTCATCTGTTGATGGATATTTAGGTTGATTCCATCTCTTAGCTATTGTAAATAGAGCTTTGATAAACATGGGAGTGCAGGTATCCCTTTGACATGTTGTTTTCCACTCCTTTGGGTATATATATTCTGTAGTGGGATTTCTGGGTCATATGGTGGATCTACTTGTAGATGTCTGAGAAACTTCCATACTGTTTTCCAAAGTGGTTGTCCTGATTTATACTCCCACCAACAATGAATAAGCATTCCCCTTTCTCTGTGTCCTTGCCAGCATTTTTTATTTTCTGTGGTTTTTGTTTGTTTGTTTTGATAATAGCCAGTCTAACTGGTGTGAGATGATATCTCAGTGTGGTTTTGACTTGCATTTCCCTGATGATTTGGAATGTTGAGAATTTTTTCATATAGCTGTTGGCCATTTGTATATTTTTTGAGAACTGTCTATTCGGCTTTCTCCCATTTTTAAAATTAGGTTATTTGTGTTTTTACTATTGAGCTATTTGTGTTCCTTGTATATTCTGGATATGTGCCCCTTATTGGAAGGGTAGTTTGCAAATATTTATCCCATTGTGGAGATTGTCTCTTTGGCTTTTGATTGTCTCCTTTGCCGTGCAGAAGTTTTTAGTCCGATAAAATCCCATTTGTTAATTTTTGCTCTTGTTGCTTGTGCTTTCAAGGTCTTATTCATAAAATCTTTGCCTAGTCCTATGTCCTGGAGCATTTACCCTGTGTTTTCTTCTAGAAAGTTTATATTTCAGGTTTATATTTCAAGCTTATATTTAAAGTGTATTTTTAAATATTGATTATGTATTGAAATGCTAATATTTTGGATGTGTTGGATTAAATATATTATTAACACTAATTTCACCTATTTCTTTTTACTTTTAAAAATGTGGTTACCAGGAAATGAAAAATTACTATGCAGCTTGCATCATATTCCTATCTGATAGCACTGCTGTAAGGGCTAGTATTGACAGTTAACACACATTTAGTGTCTGCTCTGTACCAGGCACTTTTTTATTTTTATTTTTATTTTTTGTCAATATACAATGTGGTTGATTATTGTGGCCCATTACCGAAACCTCCCTCCCTCCTCCCTCTTCCCCCTCCCTCCCAACAACCTCATATCTGTTCAATTGTTGTATCAACTTCAAGGAATTGTAATTGTTGTGTCTTCTCCCCTCCCCCACCCAGTTTATTTGTATTTATTTATTTTTAGCTCCCACAAATAAGTGAGAACATGTGATATTTCTCTTTCTGT
>NW_007727145.1:184233-189282 GCF_000696425.1 Galeopterus variegatus | reverse complement strand
ATTGGAATTTTGATGGGGATTGCATTGAGTTAGTATATCACTTTGGGTAGTATGGATATTTTCACAATGTTGATTCTTCCAATCCAAGAGTATGGGCTATCCTTCCATCTTCTTGTGTCCTCTTTAGTTTCTCTCATCAGTGGTTTGTAGTTCTCATTATAGAGATTTTTCACATCCTCGGTTAATTCAATTCCTAAGTATTTTATATTTTTGGTAGCTATTGTAAATGGGCAAGCTTTCTTGATTTCTCTTTCTGCATGTTCCCTATTGGAGAATAGAAATGCTACTGATTTTTGTGTGTTGAGTTTGTATCCTGCTACTGTGCTGAAATCATTTATCAACTCCAAGAGTTGTTTTTTAGAGGCTTTAGGCTGTTTGATATATAGGATCATGTCATCTGCAAAGAGGGAGAGTTTGACTTCATCTTTTCCAATCTGGATGCCCTTTATTTCCTTCTCTTCTCTGATTGCTCTGGCTAGTACTTCCAACACTATCGGTGTCAATTCGTCTTTGACTGTTTGGTAAAATTCTGCTGTGAATCCATCTGGTCCTGGGCTTTTCTTTGTTGGGAGCCTTCGGATAACAGCTCCAATCTCCTTTATTGTTGTTGGTCTGTTCAGATTTTCTACGTCTTCATGGCTCAGTTTTGGGAGCTTGTGTGTGTCCAGAAATTTATTCATTTCCTCCATATTTTCAAATTTGTTGGCATATAGTTGTTTATAGTAGTCTCAAATGATTTCTTGTATTTCTGAGGTATCAGTTGTAGTATCACCTTTTTCATTTCTAATTTTTGTTATTTGGGTCTTCTTTTGTAGTTAGCTGTGCTAATGGTTTGTCAATTTTATTTATGTTTTCAAAAAACCAACTTTTTGATTCATTGATCTTTTGTATCATTTTTTTGGTTTCAATTTCATTACGTTCTGCTCTTATCTTAGTGATTTCTTTCTGTCTGCTAACTTTGGGTTTGGATTGTTCTTGTTTTTCTAGTTCTTTAGGGTGAAGTATTAGGTTATTTACTTGCCATCTTTCCATTCTTCTGAAATAAGCATTTATTGTAAGAAATTTCCCCCTTAGTACTGCTTTAGCAGTATCCCACAGGTTTTGGTATGATGGATCATTTTTTTCATTAGTTTCAATCAATATTTTGATTTCCTGTTTAATTTCTTCTTGAACCCATATGTCATTAAGTAGAATGCTGTTTAATTTCCATGTGTTTGTATAGTTTCCAGAATTTCGTTTGTTATTGATTTCTAA
Source organism: Galeopterus variegatus (assembly GCF_000696425.1). Classification (NCBI taxonomy): domain Eukaryota; kingdom Metazoa; phylum Chordata; class Mammalia; order Dermoptera; family Cynocephalidae; genus Galeopterus; species Galeopterus variegatus. Next base: position 188,028 of record NW_007727145.1, on the reverse strand, counting down.
TTTTAATCCATTGTGGTCTGAAAAAATACATGGGATAATTCCAGTTTTTATAGTATTAGTGTCTGCTCCCCTGCTATTATAGTATTAGTGTCTATTTCCTTCTTTAGGTCTAATAGAGTTTGTTTTATAAATCTGGGTGCTCCGACATTCAGTGTGTATATGTTTATGATTGTTATGTCTTCTTGATGGATCAATCCTTTTATCATTATGTAGTGACTCTCATTATCTCTTTTTATGGTTTTTAGTTTGAGGTCTATTTTATCAGATATAAGAATAGCTACTCCATCTCATTTTTCATTTCTGTTTGCATGGTAAATCTTTTTGCATCCTTTCACTTTTAGTCTATCCTTTCACTTTTAGTCTACGTGAGTCTTTATGGGTGAGGTGGGTCTCTTGAAGGCAGCATATAGTTGGGTCCTCCTTTTTAATACAGTCAGCCAGTCTGTGTCTCTTGATTGGGGAATTTAATCCTTTTACATTAAGAGTTGTTATTGAAAAGTATTGATTTACTCCTAGCATTTTATTGATTTTTGTTTGGATGTCTTAGGTGTCTTTTGTTCCTTTCTTTATGATTTACTGTTTGTCTTCTGTACTTGTTGGTTCCTTGGGTTGTAGATAAACTTTTTTTTTGTTTGTTTTCTCTTCATTGTTGCCATTTTAATTTTACTAGTGGGTTTTGATTTTTCTTGGCTTTTTATGGCAGTGGCAGTTTATTTTTCAGGTACCAAACCCAGTAATCCCTTAAGAATTTCCTTTTTATAGCAGTGGTAGCTATTTTTCAGGTTCCAAACCCAGTGCTCCCTCAAGAATTTCTTGTAAGGGTGGTCGTGTGGTAGTGAACTCCCACAGTTTTTGTTTGTCTGAGAAATATACTATTTGCCCTTCATTTCAGAAGGACAGCCTTGCAGGGTAGAGTATTCTTGGCTGGCCATCTCTGCCTTTTAGTACTTTGAATATATTATCCCATTCCTTTCTGGCTTTTAGGTTTTGTGATGAAGAGTCTGATGTTAGTCTGATTGGGGCTCCCTTATAGGTGATTTGATACTTCTCTCTTACAGCTTTTAAAATTCTCTTTGAGTTTTGCCAATTTGCCTATAACATGTCTTGGAGAAGACTGTTTTGGGTTGAATACAGTTGGGGATCTTTGAGCTTCCTGAATCTGAAGATCTATGTCTTTTCCTATACCTGGCACCATGGGGTGCATGGTCTCTGCTGATCTTGGGCCTCTCTGGTGGCGTGCCTCTCTGGTCAGCACGCACTTGGCCGGGCTGGGGATGGAGTACAGCAGTGGTGAGGCCTACCAATGTGAAATATTTTCTAATATTTATTTGAATGTCTTTCTTGACCCATAAATGATTTCCAAACACATGGGAGTTTGAAGGGTTACATTTTGTTATATTTATTTTTACTGCATTATGAATAGAGAGCATGGTTATATGGCATTTGTTGTTTGGCATCTGTTGAAATGACTGTGAGTCCTAATATTGTGTACCTAATTCTTAGGTACAGGGATTTGTATATATCTATTAGATCAAACTTGTTAATCATGCTTTTCAAAACTTCTAAAGGGTGCCTGTTATTATACTTTCCTAAAGGTTTCTTTTTACTTCTTAGATATTTAATTATTTTAAATACTACATGGTGTTTTTTTTTTTTTAAATTCTGTTTCAAATTATAATTTTCTTTTTTTCCTTTTTGTCTTTTTTCGTTTCTGGCAACGGATCGCAACCCTCAGTGTCGCGCCTGTACCGGACCGGGACCGGCAACGGGATTGCAACCCTTGGTGTTGCGCCCGCACCTCGCTCAGCCAGTGAGCGGCCGGTCTGTATGTGGGATCCGAACCCTCGGCGGGAGCGCCACCGGGCTCCCAAGCGGTGCACTGTAGCAGTGCGCCACCGGGCCGGCCCTCAAATTATAATTCTATTACCTCAAGTTCTTGAGAGTCTAATGTTACATTCATAGTGTGTCCTACCTTTTATCTCTGGTAGATTTCTCCTTGTGGATTTTGAAAATTTTAACTGTGAGTTTATGTTAGGTTTACATTTTTTCTCCATGAATTTCTTGTGGCATTAATGGTGTTGCTTTTTCCAGGAGCCTCAGAGTTATCACTGGTCCAGGATCAATTTTTGTGGTAATTTCTCAGTTGGAGGAGTTCTCAGAAAATCTGGGTAATTTTGAACTCCAGGTCTGTTTGGTTTTTCTAATTTCCAAAGGAGACATTTTTGCTCATCTAGCATTTAGGAAGAGACAAACAAGACTTCTTGTTTATTTGTGCTGATAGATTTTGTTCTAGTCTGCCTTTTCAGAGAGAGTTTAATTTTTGAGAGTTCCAACTTGAGAGTTCTCAATTCCAACTCTCCACTTTGCACTTGGTCCCATATCTTGTCTCTTGAAGTTTTAATAATTAAGCCATTGTATTATTTACCTTCTGGTAACCATAGCAACATCAGCTCCTAAGCTACACTCTGGTTTCATGTTTCTGTGTGACACCTGGAAATTTCCACATTTTGTTTTCTTGTGAGCCTTACCATATATTTAAAATAGTTTTTATTATATTTTATCAGCAATTCTTGGTTTTGGAAGCAAAAGCTTTTGTTATTGTTTGTTGTTATCTTAGTCTTCCATATTTCCAGAACTGGAATTCATTCTTAGAGTCTTTTAATCGTGAAAGTCGGAAGCTTTACAACACAAGAAAAAAACTTGTCAAAATATTTCAACTGTTCATTTTCTTTTGAATTCAACATCTCAACAATATTCAGATAGCCCCTGCATTGCTGTCAACCAGAAAGAGCCAGCATCAGTACTGGCTTGGTGCTTTATGGAAGACCTTGGTGGGGACCAGCAGGCTGCATGGGGACCCCTGGAGTGAACCTCCAAGCTATGATTCTCATATGTGGAGGAGATTCTCATATGTCTTATCTCTTCCTTAAAACACCATTCCTGGGGCAGAAATAGCAGGCCCATGGTGAAATTTACTTGAACCACCTTGCTGGTGAAGTCCTCTTTGACTTCTGCCTGTACGGAGACCCCGTTATGAGATTTTTCTTTGCTTTTTCCAGAATCAAAAGGCTCTTCCAGATCAAAAGAGAAAGGAAGCAGAATTTCCAAATGAAGGGCTTTCAGGAGAGGATTTTCCTATGTTATTCATTCTCCCTCTGTGCAAATATAAAGATATCTTATGGGGAAATGTACAGAGGCCTTAGGTGTTCCTTGCTTGAGAAAAATGATCACATTGGTTAAAATCCTTTATTCCCATTAAAAGGAACAATTTTTATATAGCAGATGCCAGGAGGTTTAGGCCCCAAATGGAGATTCCTCCATGGCTCTCTCATAATAGCTAGGAATAATAATGTAGCCATGAGAACTACAATTTTAGGGTCTCCCAAGTGCCAAGTATTATCTTGGTGCTAGGAATACAGAGATAGAAGAAGGTGATCTTTACCCTTGACTAGTGGAGGTAAGTGATGGAGGTGAGAGAATTTAAAGAGTGATGCCATCAATAAGAGAAAACATTGATTAATTGGCCTTCATCAAAATTAAAAACTTCTGATCTTCAAAAGACACTGTTAAGAAAGTAAAAAGACGGGGCCGGCCCGGTGACGCACTGCTACAGTGCGCCGCTTGGGAAGCGCGGCAGGAGCTCCTGCCGAGGGTTCGGATCCCACATACAGACCGGCCGCTCACTGGCTGAGCGAGGGGCGGGAGCAACACCGAGGGTTGCGATCCGTTGCCGGTCACGAAAAAAGACAAAAAGGAAAAAAAAAAAAAAAAAAAAAAAAAAAAAAAAAAAAAAAA
>NW_007727145.1:166018-183342 GCF_000696425.1 Galeopterus variegatus | reverse complement strand
GCTCACTGGCTGAGCGAGGGGCGGGAGCAACACCGAGGGATGCGATCCGTTGCCGGTCACGAAAAAAGACAAAAAGGAAAAAAAAAAAAAAAAAAAGAAAGTAAAAAGACAAACTGTAGGTTAGGAGAAAATATAAGCCACATAGCCCATAAAGGACTGTGTCAAAAATATATAAAGAACATTTAAAAGTTTAAAAGAAAACAAATACCCAATTAAAAAATGGGCAAAAGATTCAGATATTTTCTCAAAGCGTATATATGGATGGCAATTAAACACATGAAAATATGTTCAACATTAGGAATATGCAAATTAATACTACAACAAAAATACCACCACAGACCTATTAGAATGGCTAAAATTAAAAGGTGGACTATGTTAAGTGCTGCCTAGGATGTTGAGAAATTGGAACTGTCATACACTGTTGGTGGAATATAAAATGGTACAACCACTTTGGAAAACAGTTTGGCAGTTTCTTAAAAAATTAAACACACTCATCATATATCCACCCATTCCACTCCTTGGTATGTGCCCAAGAGAAAAGGAAATAAATATCTACAAAGAGACTTGTACACAAGTGTTCATAAAAGCTTTATTTGTGATAGACCCAAACTGGGAACAACCCAAATGTCCATCAACAGATGAATGGATAAACCAAATGGGGTACATTCATACAATAGAATATTACTCAGTAACAAAAAGTACTGAACTACTGACACAAGATGAATAAAACTCAAAGTAATTATACTGAGTATGAAAGAAGACAGACAAAAAAAGTGCACATGCTATATGATTTCATTAAATGAAAGTCTAGAAGATGCAAAGTAATCTAGAACGACAGAACGCAGATCAGAGTTTGCCTGGGATAGAGCTGGGGGAGTTGAGGGGAAGGGATTACGAAGAGTCATGTAGAAACTCTTACGGATGATGGATTTGTTTACTGTCTTGATTATGGTGGTGGTTGCATGAGTATATATCTATGTCAAAACTTATCAAATTGCTCATTTTGAACATGTGCAGGTTACTATAAGTCAATTATATTTGAATAAGCCTTCTTAAAAATAGGGTGATAGCTGCTGTATTCCTAGTTTTGAAGGCTTAAAATAAAGCCATCGTAATCTCCTAAAAACAACAGGGTGATACATAAATGCTTTGGAAGCTGTAAGTTCTGGGTGCTATGAACAGACAGGGCATGGGAGTGTGTGTCCCTTAACTCAAACTACCCAGATATCAGAGGAGAGGCCATGGCTGACTTGAGATTTGAAATTTGAGTACTAAATATGTTATTCAAGAAAAAAGGGGCGAGGGAGGGCAGGAGTGGTAGAGAGTGCTCCATGTTGGGGCTGCACCAAATGCAAAGGTTCCAAATCATGTAAGAGTGTGGTATGTTCAGAGACCTGCAAGTGGCTTGGCATGACTGAAATATAGGATGCTCATGAAAAGCAGAGAAGGAAGGTGGGGAGGCAGGCAATAACTCCATCTCTGAGTTTATGAAATTGTCATTATATGTCACTTACTTGTGTCACCAGCTTGTCCAAGTATCTTCATCCCTGAACACAGAATGGGATCACAACTCCATTTATGTGCAAATTGCAGTGGTACCACTCTCTAACCCACTACCTACCCAAAGAATCCCCCAGTTATTCGGGGGAGTTCCCAAACGGGATTTCATGTATATGCTCTCAAGACAGTCTGCTATGTTCTTTTCCTTCCCAGCACCCACTTTTGGACATCTAGTGCCCAGGAAACTGACTGAAGAAGCTGCAGTGATTTTCCTGTTCCATGTGCCCACTGGGAGAACTCCAGAGTTTATGCCAAGATTAATGAAATGCTGGGTGTGCCCAGAGCACCAGCCTCAGATGCCAGAGCAGGGAGACAATCTCATCATGGATCTGCATCGTGTCAGGTTAGCTGAGTGAGAATTACCCTTCACAGAGTTTTCTTTTCTCTATAGGTACAGATTAGCAATGCTCACAAGAGACATTTTGCATGAGATTTGGAAAGCAGGAGTGAGGTAGTATTTTTTGCTCTGGTGGTCAGTGTGGGCATTGTGGCAGCTTGTCCACGTTTGCCACTGATCTGTGTCTGGCTGGGGCAGTTCCCTTCACATCTGCTTCTACAGATCCTGGTCCAGATGCGTATGCAGCTCTGTGGTGAAGGGGGCTGGTGTCTCCTGCAGATCACCCTGGGCATCGAGGTTGGAGGTGATGAGAGACAGATACAGGTCCCTCTTCCTCCTTGTTCGTTCCACTTTGTCCTTGCTCCTGTCCACATCCAGCTTTCCTTCCTGACTGCAAGTCTAGCTGACCAATAGCAACTTCAAATTCAACACTAGACACAGAGGCAATGAGCTGCACAGAATGCTCTGCCATCTCCCAGAGTTGCATACGGTATGAATCCTATAATAAATCCTTTATGCCACATCTCTCACAGTTGTTTTGTTTCTCTGAACTCTGATTAACACAGATCTCCCATTTTGTCCCAACTTTGTGCCACCCGGGAGCAGCTCTGCTTTATGAAGACCTTTATAAAGGCCTCTCATGAAAGTGGAGTGTCCAAAGTCTGACCACACCCCTACAATCGGGGACTCAGACCTCAAGGCTGGTGGGGGAGAGGTGCCAACACAAACCTTGCAATTTATTCGTGTTTCCCAGCCCCACCCCAACCAAACGCCTTCCTCCTCCTCCAGTTCATAAACACAAAAGCTCCCTGCACGTCCACGGGTGTGAACAGATGTCCATGTGGGCGTGAGTGCTGGGGGAGGCTGCTGCGCTGTCCCCACCAGCTGCCTTGGCCACTCAGACAGCCCCCAGTGCGCTGGGAGATGCCACGGGCTCCTCCCTGAGTCTTTGATTCTCCCATTCAAAGAGTTCTGGCAACCTGACCCTTTGCTCATATGTCTTTGTTTTCGCTCATTTCCTTTCCACGGTGCTTTGCCAGGATTCTGGATGGATTACAAGGCCTCCGTGAGGATCTGCTGCCTGGAGGAGGAGCAGAGCCACAGAGAAGAGTGATTTCGTGACCTTTGCCTGCCATGCAATGCTGTATCTGGCAAACCTGAGTCCACAAGGCCCGTGGCAAGTGAGAAAATTCTAAGGCTACCACAGGACGAACTAGTAACCAGAGGAACCAAGTTTGAATCCCCCTGTGGGAGTCTCATATTCTGGGCAAGTCTCCTTCTCTGTAAAGAAGGTCCTGGAGACTTACAGTATCTCCTCCACACAGTCCCAGGATATTCTGAATATGGGAGAAAGTGCTCTGAGTTCTGAAAAGTGGTGTCTTTTGGCACAGCCATTTCTAAACTTCATCCGGCTGCCCCAGTTGGGTCACTATTCCCACATAAATGTGAGAAGCCGACAGCACTTTCCAGCTCCACCACCCGCTCCCCTAGATTTTAAACCTGTAGGCTGGAGGGTGGTATGGCATTTAAAAACAAAACCCAAACAAAATTCTGTGGATGATTCTGATGATCAGCCGAGTTTGGAAACAACTGACCTAGTGAACAGTGGATGAAGGAAAGGGCCTTGCAAAGTTTAGGGGCTCTGTCTACAAGGCCAAGGAAAATGGAGGTAATTGGCTAGATAATCGCAGCACAAAAACACATTTTCATTATAATTACAGGAACGACGAATACAGTAGTCTCCTGCTTATCCAGGGTTGCACTTTGCAAGGTTTCAGTTACGTGTGGTCAAACGGAGTCAGAAAATATTAAATGGAAAATTCTAGAGATAATTTATCAGTTTTTTTCTATTAATATTATTCTTTTATATTCAATGATGGAGCAGTTGGCAGGGAGGGGGAGAGGGAAAGGGGGAAGGAAATAGGGTGGGAGAAGGAGGAAAGAGGAGGGGCAAGCTTGAGGCCTGTGGCACCCCCCTCATTCCTTCAGGGGAGACCAGGGGGCTTCCAGTGGTGTCTTGGTCATTACTGGGCTGGGCTGCATGTGTTGGGGGGCGTATGGCTGAGGCCCATGGCCCCCCACAACCCCAGCTCCAGAGACCCTGGGGCACTTCCTGTGGCACCTTGGTGGTCGTTGCTGGGCTGGTTGCAGGTGTGTGTGTGTAGAGGGGGTTGTGTGTGGCAGAGGCCTGGGGCACTTCCTGTGGTGGCTCAGTGGTTGTAATTAATCAGTTTTAAATTGCATACTGTTCTGAGTAGCATAATGAGATCTCACACTGCCCCGCCCTGGACATGAATCCACCCTGTGGACCCCACCTGCCCCTTGGTCACTTAGTAGTCTTCTCAGTTATCAGATCAACTGTCACAGTATCTCAGTTCTTGTATTCAGTTGACTCTTATTTTACTTCATATTGGCCCCAAAGCTCAAGTGTAGTGATGCTAACATATGGTTATAATTGTTCTATTTTATTAGTTTTTGTTCATCTCTTACTGTGTCTAATTTATGTATTAAACTTTACCATAGGTATGTAGGTATAGGGAAAAACATAGTGTATATGAGATTTCATGCATCCACTGGGGGCCTTGAAATGTATGTCTTGACTACTCTAGCTGTTTCTGAGACATTTAGGTGGAAAACAGGCTGGTGAAGCCAAGATTCTCTTATTGGTTTAAATTCAGATGAAGCCTCTGGAAAAGGTGACAGTGGCGAGAGGTTGAACAGAGAGGGGAGAATTGCATTTCTCTTAACAGTTTTATTCTCTTTGTGGCTGCCGTACATTCTGGATGTGCTGGGAACCTTTGTTTCCTAGAGGCTTATTGCTAACCACTCTTGTAGCTCACAAACCATGAATACCCATTTTTGACATAGAAAAAAGATGCCTGTGATTTTTAATATACCATGCTTTGGCTAACCATCAGAGAATATACTGTATTTTGAGATAACGTTCCATTTTGTTTAGGATTTAGAATTTTTAATGCCTCTTTCAATGCATTTCTACTTTTAGCTCACCATCAGTTGCCTTGTAACTAAGATGGCCATATGTCCCAGATGTTTTGGTAGGGTCAACAGATTTGTTATTCTGCCCCACTGTCTTGTTGGTACCCTATGACCAGTTGGCCTGTGTTTCCTAATTTGAGTGTGGGAAATTTTAGCTGTCTTTAGAGACTGCATGGAATGCATGCAACCTTGCTTTGGGTCATTGTTCCAGGTTCTGCATTTGCTGGATAGAGAATTTCTTCAATGCCAGGTTTCCTTGGAGGAAAACTAGCCTATTTTAGTTTCATCAAATGCACCAGTCCACTGTTTATTGTCCTGCTCTGGGTATGACCTGAGCGCGAGGGGTGTCTAGGGGCCAGCGTTGAATCTCACGTGCATGTCGGCTGAGTGCTGCCATCTCGTGGCTGGGCAGACTCTAAAGACTACCAGTGACCTTGGAGCAAGTTTCCAAAAAGGAAACTATCAGAATCCATGTTCTCTACTTGCTCGGCAGAAAGGATTTTTCCACAAACTCCCAACAACTGTGCCATCCCTCCTGATGAGGAAAGTAACTGCCGTATTATTAAGGTAAAGTCCTCCTGTTCCTTTAAAGAAAGAGGAATTCATTCTTGTTCTGGTTTTAGTTATTTTCAGACCAGCCCTTAGGCAATATTTTGAGCCAAGGTTTAGGAAGTTTGGAGAGAAGGCCTTAAGAATAAGTATACTGTCCAAGTCAGAAAGAGAGACTGAAAGTGGAAACAGGAGAGTTTTACCTCTGAGGCAGAGGTTCTCTAAATGTGGTTCCTGCACCAGCAGCAACATCCCCTGGAAAGTTGTTAAAATGCACATTCTGGGACCCGAGCCAATCTGCATAGTCAGAAACTCTGGGGGTGGAGCCTAGAAACCTGTGTTTTAAGATGATTCAGATCAGGCTGAAGCTAGAGAATCACTGTGTTGGGAGACAGAAGCCGACGATGATCGGATGTGAAATGGATGGCATCCAGGGTCCACTTGGCTTTCCATTATATTCCCTGTGCTGTGTACTCAGTCAACAACAAATATGTACTAAATGAACACTATGGGCAAGCAGTTTAATACACAGTTTGAGGTTTACATACATATGATAAAGTTTAATTTATAAATTATGCACAGTAAGAGATGAATGACATAACAATATGTCAGCATCACTTCTCTTGTGCTTTGGGGCCATTATGAAGTAAAATAATGGTGTCTTGAATGCAAGCACTGTGATACTGTGACAGCTGATCTGATAACTGATTAGGGCTAGTAGGTGACTAAGGGGTGGGGGGCGTCTACAGCATGGATCCGCTGGACAAAGGGATGATTCGAGGATGATTCACATCCCTGTATATACTATGTTCTTTCCTACATACCTATGATAAAGTTTAATTTATAAATTATGCACAGTAAGAGATGAATGACACTTATAACAATATGTCAGCATCACTTCTCTTGTGCTTTGGGGCCATTATGAAGTAAAATAATGGTGTCTTGAACACAAGCACTGTGATACTGTGACAGCTGATCTGATAACTGATTAGGGCTAGTAGGTGACTAAGGGGTGGGGGGCGTCTACAGCATGGATCCGCTGGACAAAGGGATGATTCGAGGATGATTCACATCCCGGGCGGGACAGCGAGAGATTTCCTCATGCTACTCAGAATGGTGTGCAATTTAAAACTGATGAATTGGTTATTTCTGAAAAATTTCACATAGTATTTTCTGAGCATGGATAACTGAAACTGCTGGAAACATAAAGTAAAGCCGCGAATAAGAGGGGACTACTGTACGTAGGGGGAGAGTGTTTGGGCTATGTGGTCAGATTTGGTCCTGAATTGGAATCCAGATCTTCAAGCCGGGCGGGACAGCGAGAGATTTCCTCATGCTACTCAGAATGGCGTGCAATTTAAAACTGATGAATTGGTTATTTCTGAAAAATTTCACATAGTATTTTCTGAGCATGGATAACTGAAACTGCTGGAAACACAAAGTAAAGCCGCGAATAAGAGGGGACTACCGTACATAGGGGAGAGTGTTTGGGCTATGTGGTCAGATTTGGTCCTGAATTGGAATCCAGATCTTCAAGCAGAGTGACATTGAGCTAGTTATGGAACTAAAGTGTGACTCAGGTCTTACGATAGACTGGGATTCATAATAGGCCTATCTCATGAGTCTGATGTGAGGGTTGACAGGGGAGCATCTAGCTGCTTGCTGATTATGGCAGGCACTCAGATATCAGCTAGTGTGACGATAAAGAGCTTTGCTTTCTAGAGTCCCTTCTATGGGATTTTAGCTGCGTGACCTTCAAGAGGTCACCTACTCTTTCTGAGACTCAGTTGCTTCAGCTCTTTAAAAACAGAAATAGCTGCAGCAGACCGCAGGCCTGAATGCGTACAAAGTCATTTATGTACGAGACTGAGTGGGAGGTGGGGTACTTGGATTTGTGTGTTTGGGTGGGGCTGGGAGGGAGACTGAAGCTCACCAGGGGAAGTTTGGAAAGAAATGTGTCTTCCGTTTTGACTGAGAGGAAATGGGGAGGGGATGTGGTGTAGCACGCTGAAGGCAGGAGTCGGCTGATGAAACTTCATGGTCGTATTTCTCAACCGGAAATAGGGCATTCTCGCCCTCTGTGACTCCCACCGGCTCAGGTCCAGATTTTCAGGCTGGGCTGTGCTTGTGCACCTGTCACTGTGGCTTCACTTGACTTTGGGTTTAAGCTGCAACAGCCGCGGCAATGGGGGCTGGGAAGTGGCCATGCCATTCTAGGGACCCACTTTCCAAATTTTGCCTATCTTCATTTGTTAGTTCTTTGGATGCTGAACACACTGCATGCTAGGTGTGGGGGATTCGGTGGTGAATGAAACAGATGTGAGTCTTGCTCTCAAAGACTTGTACGGAATAAAGACAATAGACAAATAACACCCCACATACATGTATAATGAGTATTTTTGCTGCAAAGTAAAAGTGCAGAATGCGATGAGACTGTACGATAGGACAAAACCTAATTTAGATTGGGGCTCCAAGGAGGAAAGAAATGAAACAGGAGTGGAGTTCAGATGAGAGAGGAAAGGGCATTGGACTGAAGTGGAGATAGGCCTTTTTTACCCTCTTTTTCAAACATAAACCTCTCTTCACAAACAGGCATTGACCTTGGGAAGAGCAGTCGCCCTGCTTCCTGATATTATAGTCCTCGGAATACACACACTTTGTGCATTCCCCCCTCCAATTATTTACATCCCCCCTTCAGTTACTTCTGACTATATACATCTTACCTTTAAGCTCAGCCGCAATCTCACAGTTTCTATAAAGCTCTTCTGCTCTCCAAGTTCTCTTCCTTTAGATTTTTTTCTCAGGGTGTGTCTGGACTTCTCTTTTGACCTTGATTCCATTTGCCCATGTACCACGTTGTCTTGTTAATCCCACCTGACGCGTGTATGTTAGTGTGTATGTAGTACCTCTATACACAGGTATATGTAGCATTTCCCCAATGAGTGTATTGATGAGGCTATATAATGTTAGAGCTAAATGAGCCATTATAGATCTTATCTTCCAACCTGCTCAACCTGAATGAGTTAAAACTGAAACCGAGAGGTCAGAGGACCCTACCAGTCACTCAGTGAGAATCGAGGACTATGATCATGTTTTGTTATTATATCTTTCTATTTCTCCACTACGTTTATCAGGGTGTTTGTTCCAGAGTCAGAATGCAATACATATTTTCTCTTTGATTGTTTATTCCTTCGGTTTTCCCATACGCATACTATCCCATGTCCTTCCTTTACTTAATTCAAGCAGTTGATGTAGCTTGTGGTATTATTTTGCCCCTCTGTGTGACTTGGTTACTTTATCTGTGAAATGGGTTTAATACAAGTGAATAAACATTTATTAAATACCCACTGTATGTTAAGAATTTTGCAAGGCTTTGGGAATATAAAGCTATTAATATAATAGCTTTAGGGGAACACACAGTGGCAGAACTTGGTAAAGGGATAATTGCAATACAGCAAAAATATCTATAGTAAAGGAATATGTGATGTATGGGCATGCGGAACAGACCGACTGCTTTTGCCAGGGGGGATTGGAAAAGCTCATTAATACCTTCTTTACTTATGTCACCTTTGTGTTATCAGATTCCAACAAGATCATGCAGTGAAAGTGTGATGAAAATGTGAATGACTATGTATAAAACATACCATCTGAATGGATGGTCTTGTGATATGGGAGACTCTGGAGAGAGGTCAAAGAAGAAAATGATAGTTGGGACAGGAAGGAGGACAGTCATCTGTTCTGATGGACCAGTAAATTGTATCCAAAGAAAATTCAGGTCTTTCGATATAGACCATCTGAGCTATAGCCACCCAGCTTGTAAATTGCGCTTTTTATCACAGGATTGACCAACCCTATTCATTCCATTAACAAAGCTGAATGTTCTCTGTAACTAAGAGTGTTAGTCACCATTATCCCCTCATTGGAAGAAGGTTAGGGAAGACAGGTGGGTTGTTGCTGGAGGATTGGGCCTTGGAATGGGAAACCTATGGCTATGCCTATCTTGTTGGAGCTATGATCCCTGACGGGCTGGTGAAAGATTCACTTCTCTCCCCTTGGCCCCTGCATTCTATAATCATGGCAATTCAAATAGTGTATTATTTTGAAATAAGCAGTTTGCAAACATGAGCAGCTGTCATAATAAAAGCACAATGTTCAGGGAATTCTTCCTTGGTAAGGATTGACAAGAGCATGGGCCAAAGGACACTGCCCAAAGCAAAATAATTATGTATGGTGAAAGTATGACATCATCCCAGGAGGCCTTCTTAAAAAAAAGCAAAACCACAAAACCCATTCGCGTACTGTTCTTGACACTTGGTTCTGCCCAAACTCCGGAGCACCATCCAACCTAGCGCAGAGAGTAAGAAGGAAAAGTGACCACAGGGCACCCTCTGCTGGTGAGGCAGGCCCACTACAGTTCATGGCCTGAGCCCCTGTCCCCGCAGGAAATCTATGCATCTCAGGAACAGCTTCAAAAACTGTTCTTAATGTTCCAGATGTAGAAAGACACCTTCTCTCTGTCAAGAGAATATTCCAATGGTCCTCTTGCTGGGCTATGTGGCAATAAAACAGGCAAGTACCATGCAGTCTTCCACTAATGGCTCGCTATTGGAGTGAAAAGGATATAATAGCCCCACTGTAAATCACTGTGACAAATGGCTAACTAAACTAGAACTGGGGCCCTCTGTCTTACACAACAGTTTCTCCTTCCTTCTTTGAATCTTCCACGTCGCTGACATTAACCAGCAAGGGGTACTGTTTCTTTGAAGTGGAATCTATGTTATACTGCTGTGGAAACAGCAGTAATTTTGATACCCCCTAAACTGTTATGGGGTCTCCTCTTTGTGGCTCTGTGAGCATTCAGGAAGTACAAATGGAAAGAGGAAGGCTGGAAAGGAGATCATTCAAATGACCTGTTGTCCTCTCACCCTGGGAGGGACGCCTCTGCTACCGATCAATACACAGATGTTGCATCGGCTGTTAGCCTAAGTGCCTTGTGTGATAAAGGGCTGTGATCTCTGGGTTGGTTGGAACCACCCTCAGTTCAATTTCATGCCAGTGCTGCATGATATCTTAACTTCAGTAAAAATGAGTGGAAGTCCATACAAACAACAGTACCTCAATGTTGTCTGGTTTTATTTGTCATTGGCTAAAGCTGACTTGACATACCTGAGGCCAGCTGGCAATGACACCACTGGCAATTCAGCAGGACAGACTTTCCCAGTGTGTGCCTGGACATCCTTGGTTATCTGTATGATCCTTTAGGCTGATCATTTCCATATGTCATGATGCAACAGCAAAGCCAGGTCAGAAGCTGTAGTATCTGACAACCCCCACTTTGCAAATAACTGGGGTAAACCTGTGATCACTGCAGCAGAAGTTTAAGACAAGGAGTACTGGATAGATCACAGCTTGAATCTGGGGTGGGAGGGTTTTGTATGCCTGTGCTTTAGCCACTAGATTCTTTTTCACCTAGTGAGTCCCTCAAAATCATTCTTTGTTCATGGCAAAGAATGCACAGTGGCCAATGATGCATGCCCTCACCGAAGCTTTGCTGTCGCCACCCCTAGATCCCCTGAGAAGTCCTGGGTGAGCTGGGGAGGAGGACGGGGAGGGAGTGGTTAGAACAATTCCTGGATGGTGTAGTCTCCCTCCAGCAGGAGCATGTCCAGGCAGTTCCTGGGCCCCAGAGGACACGGAGTCTGGCTCCACCTCACTTGACGCAGAGCATATGGTGTATTTCTCTTTACAAATAGTCTGTAAGCATCTACTGCTGGTCCCATTTTGCTCAGGGCCCATGACTCATTTGGGGCAGTAAAGCGCAGGAGTGGGTCTCATGGACAGATGGTGACCTTGTGTTGGGGGAAGGTATCAATCAAACCAGGATTTTCCATTTTGGGGGGTTTTGTTTGTTTTTTACAACTAATCCAATCCAAATACTTTGAACCTGTAAGTAACTTGTACAGTACAATTTTAACTAAAACCTGTAAACCCAGTGTCAGCAGTTATCACATCATTGCAAAACTGTTTTTATAACCAATTACATTTTTAATTTTATATATATATATATTGTCTTTTTTCGTGTCCAGCAACGGATTGCAACCCTCAGTGTCACGCCCGCACCGGACCGGGACCGGCAACGGGACCGCAACCCTCGGCGTTGCACCCGCACCTCGCTCAGCCAGCGAGCGGGAACTGGTCTGCATGTGGGATCCGAACCCTCGGCGGGAGTGCCGCCGTGCTCCCAAGTGGTGCACTGTAGCAGTGCGCCACCGGGCTGGCCCTTTAATTTTTTATATTTTAATGTCAGACAGCTCCTACTCAATAGATACTGCAAATCGTTTCAGAATACTTGTTTATAACTAAATGCCTCCTGAAATCACCAAAGGGAAACACAGGAATGTGGCTCGTCAGGAGTATAACGGTCCTCAAGGAAATTTTCCCATTGCTCTTTTGAGGAACATTTCATCACCATAAAAATTCTTTCTAAGCAACCTCAGGAAAATCACTTATTGAAAAAGCTCCTTGGTCAATGTCCACGGATGGGTCAGGGAGTTGGGCAGGTAATATTGAACGAGCTGGCAGGTGCTATAATCTATCACAAATATTGCTTATTTCTAGGCATCTGATCACCAGGTTAAGTTGCTAGACAGCTCCAGATGATGACAGCTTCCTTTGACTCTCCCACAAAGATCTCCCTGTGGGTAGATTACTCATGTGGAGAGCTCCAAATGCTGCTGTTTGGCTGGACACCTGGTCTACACCCAGGTTAAGTCCTGAGACTCACTCAACGGAAACTGTGAAATTGTGTGACTTGATGAACAAGAAGAGCTGTGCTTTTGATGTCAATATTTCAAGTCGACAGAGCATTCAGAATTGTTCTTCTAGTCATGTAAGAGCTAGGCACAGACCCGGGAGTGCACGGCTGAATGTGCGGGTGATTCCACACCATCACCTGTGAGAAAGCCCAGGGTTTCAGCTCTGGATTGGTAACACACGTACATAGCTGAGTGCTCACCAAACAATCGCTCTCATCTGGAACATTTCATTGGTTCATTGAACAAATAAATATTGGATACCTATTACGTGCCAGACAGTGAGGACACAACAGTGAACAAAAATTTAATGTATCTTCTCAGATATTTTGTTTTAAATGCTTATCAAAGTAATAGCACAGTGATGGCAAGCTTCAGTCTCTTGCCTGCTTTGATCTTTTTATGATTTAATTCTTCTGGTGGGTATCTCCTTATAATATGCTATGCTTCTATTTCTTGTGTTATGAATGTTAGATAATATTTTTACCTCCCACCATGAAAAATGAGGATTTAGCTCATTTATACTATACTCACCTCCCCTCACCTCTCTTCTTCCTCTTTTCCCTCAATATTCCATGACTGTTGTATTAGGATGTTAAGTAGGCTCTCCCCTGACACTGGAGGCTGCAAGGTTGAGAACAATAGGTGAAAGATACCCTCACATTCTAAACAGAGGTGCTAACCTACTACAGGACCTGCTGAAAGAACATCCCCATTGAATCTAGCCCCTCACCACCTCCAGGCGGTAAATAAGAGCAGGGAAGAGCGTGGGAGAGCTTGAGGACTGGATTTCTTTGGGAGCAGGGGTTGTTGGGTACTTCCTTTCCACAAAGGGAGAAGGGTCTTTAAGGCCACTGAGAAAAAGGGATGATCTCTGCCAGAAGAGAGATTGACAAATATTTTCTCTGTGAATGTTGCTGTGGTCTCTCTCCCTGAAGTTCTGAATTCTCTATCTATGCCTCCGACTCCTCTTTTCTTTTGTAAGCTGATGACCAATTTAGACTCTTTGCCCGAGGGTGTACACATTGACCTAATTTCTTGCCAGTAATATAGAACTACAGCTACCTCTGACATACATCCCATCCACCCTTTCTTCATAAGTTTAGATAAGTTGTGCCTCATCTTTGGGGATAGAGGGCCCTTCTCAACTCCAAGAATTCAATTCCAAGGCTTCTTCTCGACTCCAAGAATTCAAACTCTCAAACTTTTCTGCAGTCAATATGGTTTCCCCTCTTCCTCTGTCACTCCCTCACTGTGACTAAGCCATGTTTCTAGTGCCCCAACTGTCAACTTTTCCCAGTCTAAAAATGGTCAAGTGATTTTTAAAAAAATAACTGCTGCCAATTCGATCAGTAGTTGGTAGAAGGTGCCATGATGCTGTGAAGAATTAGATTTCCACAGGGGACAGTATGGTTGGTTCCCTGACATCCATTTCAGCCCAAATGGATGAGTCTATGGCATCCAGGATCATCTCCTCCCCTGGGACAGTGACTGATTTGAAAAGGGGAAGCGGCCCAACCCTGAACACTAAGATGTGAGGGGAATCCTGCTGGGGGCTTCTGGGAAAGGTAACTTTTCTCCTGCAAGTAGGGAAAGATGATCCCTCTGTATCCTCTGGACCTTGTCTTGGATACTCCTGTAGTCACTTTGCAACCAGAGTAAAGATAAAGCCAACTTCGAAGATGGAGGAAGAGACAGATGGAGAAAACCAGGTCTTTGACAACTTCATTGAGCTGCCGAATCAACCAACCCTAGCGTCCAGCCCTCTTCTGGCCTTCCAGATTTCCTGTTATGTGAGGCAATGCATTTTCATATTGTTTAAACCAGTTTGAGTCAAGGTTTCTGTTATGTGCTTTGAAGTCATTTCTGGAGTCAGTGCAAAAGGGTGCTGTGATCCATTAGATATGTCTGTCAAAGGTGAGGCTGTCCACATTTGCCAGCCTGCTCTTTAGCTCTTCCCTGGCACCTTGTACAGGGCTTCTCGGTTGGGCTTCTTTTGCTTTCTTTACTACCAGAATAGTACTTTTAAGGTACAGACAGTTTATTGCATAAAATGAATACCTCTGCGTATGCCTCATTCTGTGCATTAGCTTCCTGAGCTGCCCAACCCATTCTACACCTCACTTCTACTGCTTCTCCTTTTAACTCTCCTGGGTCCTAAACTATTGCTCATTCCATTCCTATGACTCTTTTCCCCAATGTTGGGATTTAAAAATCCTCCTGGAGATAGAACAGGAACATAGCACATGCAGCTGTTTGGTGCAGCAGATGGGTGGTGCTGGCAATATCGTATGAGGTGACCTGGCTGCTACATGTGTGACCCCATCAGTTGCTAGTGCTGAGCTGGCTGGTCTGAAGGGCCAGGCTAGTGTCCCCTTTGTCTGGCCCTCATTGATCTGGGGGCAGCCCTCCAGAAGCTGTATGCTTGGGCAAAGAGGATGCCCTTCCCAGAGAAAAAGCTGTTCTTGGGTCACGGGTATACAGACACTATACTGATGACACGAAGAAACACAGCTTCGGAGCGTGTCTGCTGATATTGTACTATGAACCTTTCTTAATTTCTGGAGTCCTCAGTGCATTTTCTAGGTCTATAACAAGAATGATAAGAGGGTGAGCAGAAACAATGGGGTTGCCATTTCCCAGTTTTCTTCTTTTTTAAAAAAACTTGGAAACAAGTTACAGAGGCTGAAATCCAGTGTTGCTTGTAAATTCAACTACAAATAAAAATGGCCAGTGCACACTGGTGTGGCTTATGTAAGAGTTCACAGCGCCCTCAGCAATAGACTGACTTTTTTTCTGTTTGTTAATGGATTAAAAAATATGTATGTATTGCAAAGCTCATTTATTGATCAAGAGGAGAATGAAAAGGATAGCTTCTCTAATTAAAACTGATCAGAGCTGTGAAAGTTTAATTAATTGGATGCATGTCACTTCATTTCCATGTTATGTTGTGCACAGTGCTCCGTTTTCATAATTACTGTGCTGTCTCTGGGTGGCAAGTGTCTCTCTAATTAACAGTCTGAGGGAAACGTGATGTATGGACCTGCTGAGCAGGCAAAGTGTGTGGAAAGAGAAGCCCCAGCCAGAAGCCACAGGCTCATTCCCTGTGGCCTGGTTTTTGCCATTTCCATCACTCTTTGTTCAGTAATGACGTGTTGGTGGATCTTTCCAGAGACTGCTGTTTATTTGCTTGTTTTCCAGGTGTTTTGGCATCAGAAGATGGGGGCTGGATGACACTTCCAGGGATTGCAGGTGAAAGGTGGGTGAGAGTCGCTCCAACTGCTTTTTCCTCAGAAGCCCCCAACATTCACTGTATCCAGTCCTCACCGGGAAACCAACACTTGCCTGCTTAGCCAAGGCAAACTGTTCCCGAGTGTTCACTCTGTACAATGTACAGGGATGGGTGGGCTGGCTTTGAGTGCACACTCCAACTTCTTACTAGACATGTGACCTAGAAATTACCTAAGTTCTCTGTGCCTCAGTTTTCTCATTTATAAAATGGGAATACAATGACCTTCCTAGTAAAGGTGTGCAGATTACATGAAATAATATAAATGGAGTGCTTAGCACACAATTGTATCACCCTAGATTTATTGAACAATCTTCTCTCCCTATATAGCTTTTTTTACAATCCTTATTTGAATGCTCCTATTGTTGATTGTAACTCCCAACTGGCCTCAGTCCTGTGGCCTCCTCCTCAAATCCATACTCTACTTTGGGAATGGAATTCTTTTTTCTAAAATGAAAAGTTAATTATATGAATACCTTGCTGAGACCCTTAAAGGCCCCCTCTTGCCCAGATGATGTTTAAACTCTAGCATAGGAATGCTAACCCCTGTGTAAGCTGGCCCCTGAAACCCGACCAGCCTCTCACCACTGCCACCGAAGTCCCGCTCCACCCCCCAAATCTCCCTCACACCCCGGCACAACATGCTCTTTTTCCTTTCTTCCCAGAAGGCTCCTTTTCTCTGAAAAGTGAAATTCTATCAGTTTTTTCACATTCGGCTCCAATATCTTCTTCTTGGTGAAATCATCTCTTCCCCATAGCATGATTTCCTCATTTGGAGTCTCTGCTGCACCAGTCAGGAAGCTCCTACAAGGGGGGACAGGGAGCTCCTATAGGTGGGGCTGTGTGTCGGTCATCTTTGTGTGATAGTGCCTAGGAAGAGTATAGAATGAAGCAGGCTTTTAATAAATGGTTGCTGCATGACAGACAGAAAGAGCAAAAGTCTTCTTCATGTGGAATTACTATTTAATATCTGCCTTCCCACAAGACTGTTGACTCCTTTTGGGCAGGGAACATTTCTGTTTTGTTCTGTGTTGTTCCCTGTTGTCTGGCACATTGTAGGTGCTCAATAAAGAAATAAAACTGGCACATCAAATGGTCTGTATGCCTCGTAGGTTTGTTATGAGGGCAAATTGATGATATATATAATTGATGTATATATATAAGCTCTTAAAATTTAAAAATGATGAAAAAACATGCAAGATTATTTATGATGGAACGATAATTGCCAATGATATTATTAACATACTTTTTGTTATTTTTGGAAGATGCACTTTTCCATTTTTGGAGTGGATTTCCTGAGTAGCAGTGACTTCTGGATCTTTGTACATGTTGCTATGGCAACTGGGGGTGGTGTCCCTGCATAGACCCAGAGGCTGCCCTCATAAACTCAGAGAAATCCTGAAGCCTTTGCTCAGCAGTACTGCAACTGAGCTGCAACTGAGTCTCGCCCTGACCATTTTTTAAAATCCTATAACTCACCGGTTTCCTAATATGCTATTCTCCTACCTCAGTGACATGTACAATAAATAATGCATTCTGGTAATTTTAGAAAATCATTTTACTTCCAAGTACTTGTCTAGAGTCTAATCAATATTTATACTTATTCAAGGGGTTTTCTTTTCCTTTTTTATTAAGAAAGGTTTTTTTTTTTTTTTTTTCCTTCTTATGCATGTTTGACCTTGTATCAAATAACAAGTCTTTTCTCTAGGGTAAAACATTGAAAACAAAACCCAGCTATCAAGATTGTCAACCATGCCCCTTCTCACTAATTGGGGACTGC
>NW_007727145.1:159636-165854 GCF_000696425.1 Galeopterus variegatus | reverse complement strand
TATGGCAACTGGGGGTGGTGTCCCTGCATAGACCCAGAGGCTGCCCTCATAAACTCAGAGAAATCCTGAAGCCTTTGCTCAGCAGTACTGCAACTGAGCTGCAACTGAGTCTCGCCCTGACCATTTTTTAAAATCCTATAACTCACCGGTTTCCTAATATGCTATTCTCCTACCTCAGTGACATGTACAATAAATAATGCATTCTGGTAATTTTAGAAAATCATTTTACTTCCAAGTACTTGTCTAGAGTCTAATCAATATTTATACTTATTCAAGGGGTTTTCTTTTCCTTTTTTATTAAGAAAGGTTTTTTTTTTTTTTTTTCCTTCTTATGCATGTTTGACCTTGTATCAAATAACAAGTCTTTTCTCTAGGGTAAAACATCGAAAACAAAACCCAGCTATCAAGATTGTCAACCATGCCCCTTCTCACTAATTGGGGACTGCAATGAGAAATAAGCCCGGATCACATGTTCCATTTTGACAAGCTCTTCACACTTGACTGTAGTTCAGAAGATTGGATTATGGACTAGGTCTTCCATCTCCAGCCCAATGTCTGCAATTCTATCAGCAATATTTACAGGACTGCGAGCTGGACATTATAAAGACCCAATGTGATTAAAAATTATTTTGGATTGAAATGACTGACTTCTTTCAGAGACCCTCTTCCCCCAAACCAAAATTTAATATTAATTAAAAAAAAATCTGACCCTGAACTATTTCCCTGGATATATCTTGAATCTGACAGAAGAGCTGGCCTTGGGAAGTTTAGCTGGGTGTAAGGTGTGGGGGTGAAGGCCATGCTAAGCTGGCTCTGCCGTGTGACAGGGGAAGTCACTCACCTTTTCTGGGCTTCAGTTTCCCTGTCAGTTAAATGAAGATGCTGGCTCTGTAATTCCTGGGGAGTTTGCAGGCAGCCACACGAATAATTATCGAGTCCCTACCTTGTACCAGCACTGTGCTGGGTGCTTGGGACGCAGCGACGGAGGAGACTCGTTGACCAAGGTACATACACAAGACATGGGTGTGCTCGTCCCTCAGTCCAAAAGCACAATCTCTCTGCCAGTGAGACTGGCTGGGGGCCAGGGTCATCTTTCCTGTGTGCTGAGCCTGGGTCCCTAGGTCAGCCTTTGTCTCCACACAGTGTGAGTTTCCCTTTGCCTAGGTTCTCTTTCCTCCTACCTGACTTCACCCCAATGCAGATTATAGGAAAACTTCAAAAAACATTGACTCTCAAAAGACAAGGAAGCGAGCAGAGCTTAGCTCTCTGTCCTCCCTGAGATGCCTTGACCCTACTCTTCTGCCTGGTACAATGTTGGGTTCCCCGGGACTAACTGGAGAGGAAGTTAAAGCCAGTGCCCCAAAGGTATTTTCAGGTCAATGGGCACCTCCTCCTTTAAGTTAAGGAACTAAAGTGATGTGCTGTGCCCGCTCAGAAAAGCAGCTATTCTTACTAAGAAAAAGTTCTGCTTTGCTTTGCCAGGTAAAGAGAAAAGCAGTTAGGAAAACCTCAAGGCACAATAAAGGAGCCCAAAGAAGAGAGGGTGCTGGGTGGAAGAGGCCTGGGGGGCCACATTTAGGCAATGTCTGTTACTCTCAGACAGTGGTTCTCAATTTTATGGAGCCCCAGAATAACCTGTAGGGCTTGTTCAAACATAAACTGATGGTTCCTGACACAATAGGTATGGGCGAGGCCTGAGAATTTGCTTTCTAACAAGTTTCCAGGTGGTGCCTATTCTGCTTTGTGAACCACTGTGCTAAGGGAAGTGGCTTGAAGGGAAAACAATCTTAGTGAGCATACTACTGGACCAACTAACGTCTTCCTGCAATGCAGCCATCCCTCGGTATCTGCAGGGCATTGGTGCCAGGACCCCTGAGAACACCAAAATCCACAGATGCTCAAGTTCCTGATATAAAGTGGTGTAGTATTTGCACATAACCTATACACATCCTCCTTATACTTTAAATCATCTCAGATTACTCATAATACCTAATACAATGTAAATAATATGTAAATAGTTGTTATACTGTGTTGCTTTTTAATTTGTATTATTTTTTATTGTTTTTTTCCCAAATATTTTTCATCTGTGGTTGGTTGAATCAGTGGATGTGGAACCTGAGGCTATGGGGGGGTCAACTGTATTAATAAGGCATGACGAAAACCTTGGATGTATTGAATACAATAGAAAACTCCATAGCGGTGATGCTTGGGAGGGGCGTTTCTCCAGTATGATTCGTAAACCACCTTCATCAGAATCATGTAGGGCCTTGCTACTCAAAGTAGTTCCCAGACCAGTAGTGTTGGCATCTCCTGGGTGTTGGTTTCAAATGCAGAATCTCAGCACCCGTTTCTCCAGTATGATTCGTAAACCACCTTCATCAGAATCATGTAGGGCCTTGCTACTCAATGTAGTTCCCGGACCAGTAGTGTTGGCATCTCCTGGGTGTTGGTTTCAAATGCAGAATCTCAGCAACCCCCACCCCACTGAACCAGAACCTACTTTTAAACAAGATCCTTAGGTGATCTGCAGGCCTGTTACAGCATTGATCTAGGGTTTCTCAGATGTGCCTGTAGGGTGGGTGTCATTGGAGGTCAGGGTAGAAAGGGGGGATATGGCAATATATTATAATCCAGAATTGTTGCCCACTGGCTCAGCCTAGGTGTTGGCGTGAGTGTGGCCATGGGGGTGGGGGACTTTGCCAGGGACAATGGCTCAAGTCTTCACAGAGCATACATTCCTGGAAACAAAGGCTACAGGAAGGCAGGATGGTTTCCACATGTATGTCATCTGTCAACTTTGACAGCATCTTTTTGCAGATCAATACACAATTTAATTCTTTATGTTCTGTATGGCAGATAACTCTGTAAGGTTTGGGAATAGATCTGGGAATAGATCATAGCTAAAAGGGAGGAGCACAGAGGGAAAGGTGCACTCAGATCAGATTCATGAAAGGTAGCCCAACTAAAATTTCCCAATGTCATATTTCTTAGGGTGAAGGGGGTGAAGAAAATAAGAAAATTTGTCAGGATCTTATTTCTTCCCAAGCATCAGTAATAGTATCTCTTCCAAAAGGCCTAGAACAGTTTAAAAAAAAAAATGGCTTTATTGAGATATAATTCACATACCATACAATTCACCCATTTAAAGTGTACAGTGCAATCGTATTTAGTATATTCACAGAGTTGTGCAACTGTCACCACGATCTAAGCTTAGAACATTTTCATCACCCCCAAAAGACACCCATACCCACTAGCAATCACTCCACATCACTGTCCGCCTCTCACAGCTCTCAGCAATCACTAATCTACTTTCTGTCTTTACAGCTTTGCCTATTCTGGACATTTCATAGAAATAAAGTTATACAGCATGTGATTTTTTTTGTGACTCACTTCTTGCACTTAGCATAATGTTTTCAAGATTCATCCATGTTGTAACATGTGTCAGAACTTCATTCCTTTTTATAGCCAAATAATATTCCATTTATGAATGTGCTACATTTTGTTCATACATTCATTAGTTGGTGGACATTTGGGTTGTTTCCACCATTTGACTGTTGTGAATAAAGCTGCTACAAACATACATGGGTTGGTCTTTGTGTGGATGTATGTTTTCATTTCTTCTGGGTATGTATTCCAGGAGTGGAACTGCTGGGTCATATGGTAACTCTGTGTTTAACCTTTTGACACACTGCCAGACCATTTTTCAAAGTGGCTGCAACATTTTACATTCTCATCAGCAATGCACAGGGTTCCAATTTCTCCACATCCTTGTCAACACTTATTAATATCTGGTTTTTTGATCATAGCCAAGATTGGTGGATGTGGGTATCTCACTGTGGTTTTGATTTGTATTTCCCTGATGGCTAATGAAGTTGAACATCTTTTCATGTGCTTATTAGCCATTTGCATATGTTCTTTTGAAAAATGCCTATTCAGATCTTTTGCCCATTTAAAATTTTTTTGTCTTTTCATTGTTGAGTTGTAAGATTCTTTGCATATTCTAGATACAAATCCCTTTTCAAGATATATGATTCAGATATTTTCTCCTACTGTGTGGGTTGGTTTTTTTTTCACTTTCTTGATAATGTCCTTTGAAGTGCAAAAATTTAAAATTTTGATGATGTTCCATTTATCTATTTTTTTTGTCACCTGTGTTTTTGATGTCATTTCTAAGAAGGCTTTGCCCAACCCAAGGTCATGAAAATTTACTCCTTTATTTTCTTCTAAGAAAGTGTGTTTGTATGTGTGTGTGTGTAGGACATATATAATGTGTGTATACATAGTACAATATGTATATATACATGTATATAGTATATATGTATACTATACATGTATAGTTTAGCTGCACAGCATAGCTTTTACATTTAGGCCTGCAATTCAATTTGAGTTAACTTTTATATGTGGTGTGAGGAAGGGGCCTTCCTTCATTCTTTTGTCTGAGGATATACAGTTGTTCTAGCGCCGCTGGTGGAAGACTATTCTTTCCTACCCTTTCTCCATTGAATGGGTTTGGTACCTACAAGTTTTTTTTTTTTTTTTTTTTTTTAAATCCTAGCTCTATATTAGATTTACCTGGGGAGTGTTAAAATATACTCATGCCTGGGCTGCTCCTCAGTCCAATTAAATCAGAATCTCAGAGGGCGAGACTCCCCAGGTGTTTCTAATTACAGTTAGGGCTGAGAAACATGGGCCTAAGGAATGGTTTTCAAAATTTCTCCAGATTAGCAGAATTGGCTACACCTGAGAATTTGTTAGAAATGCAAATTCTCAGGCCCCTCCCCACACTTGCTAGAATCAGAAACACTAGGGGTGAGACCCAGAAATCTGTGTTTCAACAAATCCTCCAGGTGATTTTGGTGAACAGTCCAGTTTGAGAGCCATTGGCCTTGACCAGAGTTTTGCTCCTGCTCTAGGTGATAACAAGCTGCCCCCCCTGGCATGAAACTCTCCTGTGAGCCTTATGCACTGTGCCCATAGAAGCACCCATAGAAGCTATTGACTCTGCCTTGGGGCCTATGGAGGTCTCCTGTCTCCTGATGCCAATGCTGTGCTTGTGAATCCTTTCCCCTCCTAGGCTGAAAGCATTGTCTGCAGAAATCGGTACCTTCTCAGCTCCTCCTGTCTCTACTTGTGGGGCCAGTGACTACACAGAACAACAAGGCTCAGCTTTTGCTCTCAAGGAGCCCTCAGTCTAGCCTTAGGGGACTCCTGTGATCTGTGTTCCCACAATTCTTGATCTACCCACTCTCCCAACATAAGCCGCTTCTCATGAACGAGGTATTCAATTCCTACCACAGGAGGTTCAGTCCTCCCTTAGGATCTTGGATTCCAGAGAAGATGAGAATAAGGGATACAAATCATCAGAATCAGAAGCCTCTGCCTCAAATCACTGTCAGTGCCACACCTGTTCTGGCCCCATTCCTGGGATGCAGAAGCCCCAGGCTCTGGTTTGGTTCTCCTTGCCCAAATCCTAATCCTGTGCCACCTATTCAGCACCTGCTCACTCTCCTGGCCTGGGAACTCCTGCTTTTGTGCACAGATTCCAAGTCTTGAAACCCAGAGCCTGTGGTTTCAAGGGTTTGAAAACATGCTGGCATATCTCCTTCCCTTTGCTCAGCCTGCCCCTCTTGTCAATGACGAGAGGGGCCTGGCACATCTAGGATATCAGGTGCCTCCAGGTGGGCTTGCTCAGCTCCCATCCTGGACTGAGCCCAGGACTGAGCCCTGAGCCTGGTCTGGCCTTACCCATGTGTCCTGCTTCCTGAGCCAGTTCCCCTTCCTTCCAAGATTAGCATCTATGGACACTTTGTACTGGTTAAAGGTCTTTTGATTTTCACTACTGAAAATGTGACCCAAACTGGCCAAAGCAAAATGGGAAATCTCATGTGACTGAAAAGCCCAGGAAGTTTCTGGCCTGGGCATGGCTTGACCGGAGACTCATGTGCTTTCTGACTCACCATCACTTGGTTCTTCTCTTTCGTGATGATTCATTCTTAAGTTCTTCTTCTTGGTAGCAAGAAATAGCTACAACAGTCCCAGATCCTGTATCTTTTCAGCTTCATCTCTTATCTTAAGGTCTTATATTGACTCTTTGGATCTGATCGGGTCATGTATTCGCCCCTGAACCAATCTCTACAGCTAGAGTGGGGATTTGGTGCACTGATTGTCTTGAGCATGAGTCTTTTTTTTTTTTTTTTTTTTTTTTTTTTTTTTTTTTT
>NW_007727145.1:130377-158636 GCF_000696425.1 Galeopterus variegatus | reverse complement strand
CCCACACCTCGCTCAGCCAGTGAGCGGGAACCGGTCTGTATGTGGGATCCGAACCCTCGGCGGGAGCGCCACCGCACTCCCAAGCGGCGCACTGTAGCAGTGCGCCACCGGGCCGGCCCATTGGGCGTGAGTCTTATGCTCAACCCTTGGAGTTGGGAGTAGGTAGGTTTTCATACCAATCATAAAAACAGAAAATGGGGAAGGGATGGTGTGGTATAAGAAAAAATAAACATTTGGTCTCTGTCCCTAGTTCCTGGCACAGAGCTCCTAAGACTCTCATAATTTACTGTTTTTTGTGTACTAGTGAGATGACTGGTGACTTGGGACCCTAGATAACTCCAGGATGGGGGCTGGGCCCAGGTGTGATGATAGGGTTTGAACTTTCAGCCCCACCCTGACCTCTTGGTGGGGGAGGAGGACTGAAGATAAAATTCAACTACCAATGGCCAATGACTTCATTAATCAGGCCTACATAATGAAGTTTCTATAAAACCCCTAAATGACAAGGTTTGAGGAGCTTCCAGTTTGGAGAACACACTGAGGTGCTGAGAGGGTGGTGCACCAGGGAGGGCACGGCAGGTGTGTTTCCCCACTCCCCATATCTTGCCCTGTGCGTTTCTTCCATTTGGTTGTTCCTGAGTTGTAGCCTTTGTAATAAACCAGTTAGAGTAAGTCAAGAGGTTTCCTGAGTTCTGCAAGTCATTCTGGTGAATTATTGAGCCTGAAGAGGGGGTTGTGGGAACCTCCAAATTTATAGCTGGTCTGTCAGAAGTACAGGTGGCAACCTTGGATTTGTGACTGGCATCTGAGTGGAGGGAGTCTTGCAACTGAGCCCCTAACCTGTGGGGGTCTGTGCTAACTCTGGATAGTGTCAGAATTGAATCGAGTTGTTGGACACCCAGTTGGTGTCAGAGAACAGAAAACTGGTGTTGAAAAAGATACCATGGATTTGGTGTCAGGAGAAAAAAACCCTCAGATGGATTCCTAGAAAGTTGGCACCAGAAATGTGGTCAATGGAGGCTCGTGATCAAAACGGACGTGCCAGCTACATTCTTCTGCCCCGGCTGGATTTCAGATATGCTTCTCCTGATGTAGTGGGCATCCCACTCTCTTAGGATACCACCTTCCTTCCATCCCTGGATACCACAGCTCATCTGGAAAGTGGTTCAGAATTTGATAAAGAAAGTAAAAGTTACGGGCTGAGCCCGTGGCGCACTCGGGAGAGTGCGGCGCTGGGAGCACAGCAGCGCTCCCTTATGGGTTCGGATCCTATATAGGGATGACCGGTGCGCTCACAGCGCTCACTGGCTGAGCACGGTGCGGCTGGTCTCAAAAAGAACAACAAAAAAAAGAAAGTAAAAGTTACGGGCCGAGCCCGTGGCGCACTCGGGAGAGTGCGGCGCTGGGAGCACAGCAGCGCTCCCTTATGGGTTCGGATCCTATATAGGGATGACCGGTGCGCTCACAGCGCTCACTGGCTGAGCACGGTGCGGCTGGTCTCAAAAAGAAAAACAAAAAAAAGGAAGTAAAAGTTAAATTCTACAGTTGATTGGGGGGGGGGGGTTTAATGGGTTCAACTTTTCCTGAAGACAGTCTGGCAGGCACAATGTATTACCTTAAAAATGTTTATACCCTTTGACATTGTAATCTTAAAATAGGGAATTTATCCTGGGGGAATGATCAATAGATAATGTTACCTATTGCAGCATTGTTTATATTAGGGAAAAATTGACCATGAAAAGTGCCCAGCATTACAGGGCGGATCAAATACATTTCAGCCTATCAGCACATTTTTAGGGTGGAGTATTGTGCAACCTCCAAAAGTTATAAAGAATTCAAGGCCAAGGCCAAGTGATATGATATGTTAAACGAATAGTATATTCATTTAACATATAATATCATCTGAATTATATCAGCCAAGACTGAAAACACACACACCAATATAATAACAGTGTTACCCTGGGTAATAGGGTAATGGGTGTTTGAATTATTTTTATTCTATATTTTATGATTTTTCTGTAAAGATTCTGTTGCTGTGTCTAATCTTCAGGGTAAGATCCAGAAGGGCAAGAAATAGAGTTCTCCTTTCATAATAAGGAAAAAGTAAATAAAAAATTCCTCAGCAGTGCCTTCCACATCAGTTGAACTAGATTCTCCTCTTTAGAGCTGCGTGGAAAGACAAGGGAATGAAAGTTTACGGGCTGTATTGATTTTACACTCCTTTTCTTGCTTGCTTGTAACCCTTAACCCATTAGGGACTACACTGGAGGCGAATGCTCTCAGGGTGTATAAGTAGAAGGTACAAATCAAAGGCAGGGCAATTGGTACAAGGTCTGCCAGCCCCCTGGATAGCGTCAGGGGGAGAGAAGGGACACGCATTATCTGGGAAGGGAGTACAATGGATGTGCGGAAGAGCCTGGGCATGTAAGTTTGAGGTAGTTCAGAGCCCAGGGTCTGGGGACTCTACTGTAGTCCCTTCCCAGATAATGCTTGGATTCGCGCTTGTGGCCCAAGGCACAGTGACAGGCATGGAGAGCAACAGGGACCTCCCAGTTCCCTGAGCCCTTTTCCAGGTTCTGCACAGTCCGCTGAGGGCTGTGACAGTGCATGTGTTGTGTAGCCTCTTACAAGGAGGGGGTATGCACTTCCCAGAGAAACCAAGCTCGCGGTGGGATTCCTGGCTCTTCTCCTGGACAATCCATCTTTCATCGCTCCTGGAGCACTACGTATTTGTCTATCTTTTTGTTTTCTTCTTCTTCCCTTTAACTTTTTGAAGTAGGTAATACTTTTGAATAGATTCAACTTCAAAAATTACAGAAGGAGGGGGAGTGAAAGTCTTTGGCCCATCTCTGTTCCCGTCTGCCAGTTCACCCCCTCCCCATGAAGAGGGTGAGCACAGAGCCAAGTGTTCCAGATGGCTGCCCAGTGGTCTCGCCTCCATTTGTGGAACTCCATTTTTCTCCACTGATTTGAGAGGGTATCAGAATGTCTCATATGTGTTAGGATCTCTTTCTGGGCTTTGCGGTCTCTTCCACTGTCTGTCTATTTACACGCCAACAGCACTGAGAATGGAGGGCAGGAGGCAGTGCTTTGAGCCTGGAGCAGCTGTGCAGTTTTCCTCTTTTCACCCTCTGCTAGACTCCAGCTTCTTCTCCTTTTGGACTTAATGCTGATACCAATAATCGTATTCTTCACAGCGACATATGGGGTAGATGCTACCCATTTTATGGATAAAGAAAATAAGGAAATGATGTGACTTGCTAAAAGCCACAGAGCTGGCAGATGGAAGAGCAAGGGGCTACAAGCCCAGACAGCAGGACCCCTGAGGCACATATCGAACTGTTGAGCAATACTTCTTTCCAGACTGTTGTTATAATAATTAGCATTAACAGCTATTGTTGATTGAGAGCTACCTGCCAGGCATTATGTTGAGTGCTTTGAGTACTTTGATATAGTGTTATTTAACTTACTCTCCATAATAACCCTACAAGGTAGGTATGATAACCAGATTTGTTACAGATAGGAAACTGAGGCTCAGAGGGGTTATCTACATTGCCAAACGTCACCTGGCTAGTATGTGTGGCTCCAAACACCATGCTCTTTACAACGATGCTTTATTGATTCTTCATTTTCGAGATCAAGTATTCTTCTTCCTTTTTATCACTTCCTATGTCAGCCACAGTACTCAAGCATTTTCCAAAGGCACAGACACAGGGCTGGGCGGGGTGCAGGGCTCTCATGACTCCCTCTTCCCTGAACTCCTGAGTCAGTTCCATTCTTCTGACACTTTTTTGCTTTCTTAGGCTATGAAATTCTCTCAAACATATAAACTCTCAGTTCAGGGTCTCTGTTTTCTAAGACATTTAAGAAATGTGTTGTTGAGACAGCTGATGGGGAGGTCTGCATTAGGAAAAAGAAGGAAAAAAAAAAAGCATGGGTTGGCTAATGGAGGACACTAAAACTCAAACAAAGAAGTTCAGATTTGATGGGGCAGGTACTGGGGAGCCACAGAAAATTCTTGAACTGAGAAAGAAGACACCAAAATGGTGTTTAAGGAAAGCCAGGCACAGCTTATGAGCTTTCTGAATAATCCCAACAAAGGAAAAGACCAGGACAACTAACTACTAAACAGAATTAACATTGTTTTTAAAGGCTCTGATCTTTGGGGGCACTTTGTCCATTGGTTTTAAACACTATATCATCTGAATATCCCCAAACCCCATACTTTTCTCCGTAGATTAGGGGTCCTTGCATCCTAAGAGTCTAGGAAGGCAGGGAAAAGCTTTCTCCTTTAGATCAATCTCTTTATTCCAAAGTCTGGGAAGAGTCACAGGCAGACTACAGAACGCTTCACTCAGGTGACAGGGTCCTTCATGATCAGACTCCTGCCTTATCTCTCTGACCGCCACCTTCCTGTTTTCTACACTTTGCCATTGACCCCCCATCCGAACTGAACTTTTCAGTTCCCAAATGCCCATGCTCCATTTTGCCCCTGGGCGTTTCCTTGGAACATGTTTTGCCCTTTTGGTCTAGCTCCTCCTCTCCCTGAAGTCTTGGCTGAGATGCCACCTCCTCAAGGAAGCCCTGCTGTCCCCTCCTCGGTGGGTTGGGTGCTTCTTTGATGGCTCCCACTGCCTGCTGTAGTCTCAGGTCATTCCTGCTGGCTCTGTGATGGCCTGATAACTTGCTCGCTCCCCTTAACTCTAATCTCCTAATGGGAAGGACCCGTGTCTCAGTTGTCCTTTGGCCTGGAACAGAGCAGCTGTCCTGAAAATGCTGGCACATTAATAATGAAGGAACATTGCCATCGGCCAGCTGTCCCCATCTGTTGCACCAGTTGACTAGTTGGTGGCTCTTGGCTCCTTGAGTTTCCTCCTTATCACCCAACAGGAAAACCTGTGCTCCCAAATCAGGAGAGGAACTCTTTCCTCCCCAGGAAGACCTTTCTTTATGATCCCTGACCTCATGCCTGCTAGGTCCTGACTCTTAGTGAGTCCCCTTGTCCCCAGCACTGCCAGCAGTGCCCTTTGTAGGTTCCTTTCCTTGGGCTGGTGAAAGGAAAAGCAGCTCTTCCATTTGCCTCGTGACTTCCGAAGCTCCCAGGCTGTGCCCCTCCAACGTCGCACCTCTTCCCAGCCTCTGTCTTCTGAGGTGCCACCAACTTCCCACAGCCTCGTTTCTCCTCCTCTGAGCCACACTTGAGACTTGACTCCCTCTCTCAGTTCATTACTCTCTTCCTTTGACTTCTGTGATCGCTCAGCATTTGGTTTTCCTCCTCCTCTATTTTCTCTCCAAGCTGTTACTTGTCCATCTACTTCTTAAATACAGATTTCCCCCTTTGTGTTTTTACCCACTGCTGCTCTCACTCTGAGCACAACCCCTGTCCAGGGAGTGCCCCCCAAGGCCTCGAAATGGATATTGTCTCAGGGTGGCTGAAGACTCTTAGAAAATGCTTGTAGAGTCAGCTCAGCTTTTGCCCCCCAAGATCAGAACCTCCTCATCCTGGGATTGATAGGTGGGGCCTCAGGTGTCTCTCAGAGGGCGTCTGAACGGAGTGGGGTCCATGATGGGCCCCTAAGTCCTGCTGTGAGCCCATCCACCACTTGCCCTATTCCCTGGACATCCACTTGGGCAGCCAGCTGCAGGACCACCACTGCCCACTGAGGACACGGGCCCAGGGGCAGCTGGAGGAGCCGGCGTTCTAAGGTGCCCAGGGAGCAGGTTTTGTCTTCCAAGATGTGGGCTATTCAGGGTGTCTTGGTGGGCACATCTCCAAGTGTCTTCACATATGCTGGATAATTATTTTTGCCATTTCTATATGTTTTAGTGGCATCCAAGCCAGCTGTATGTAGGCTGACCGTTCTAATACAAATGCGCAAGTGTCTTCACATATGCTGGATAATTATTTTTGCCATTTCTATATGTTTTAGTGGCATCCGAGCCAGCTGTATGTAGGCTGACTGTTCTAATACAAATGCATGTGTCATCATTATGTTGAAATATTTGGCACAAAAAATTTGATTGAATTTGAAATCTGTTTACATTATCACAAAATGTCAATATTACTTGTTTGTCAAGGAAAGAAAAGAGTTATTAAATTATTACAATATGATTTCAATGTAGACTTTTGAAGGGCTATAAACATGATTTAAAATTTGCATTATCTTCTTGTGTGCACAGCGTTTTTCGGTGATGGAGACTATTAAGAATTGGAAGGGATGGTCATTACAAAGTATTGTTCACAAATTGCATGTAATCATTTCCAATCTGTGTCCAAGAAATTAGTGCCTGATCCCTTGTGGAGAGGTTGTAAAAAGTATTTTCATGAACACAAATTCAAGTTTTTCTACTTAAATATTTGAAAATATTTTATTTGGAAATTTTATATAAATTCAATATTTAATATTTTCCTGACACTTTTGTATTTTATTTTTCTATCATAATTATATAAATGAAGCATGATGATTTTTTTCCCCACTAAACTCTAAATTTCCTTTAGTTTACTCCAGGGCATGATACAAATGCTTCATTTTTCTCTGTATGCCGTAACAAAAAAATGTTGGGAAGTTTTAAGAAACATCTTTATTGAGGTATTATTTATATATCATACAGTTCACCCATTTTAAGTGTACAGTTCATTGACTTTTAGTTCATTTATTGTGCAACCATAACCATCCAGTTTTAGAATGTTTTCCCCACCTCAATAAGACAGGAAACAAATATTGCAGGAAGGTGAGGAAGGACTAGAAGGTCCCCCCCACCCCTGGGGAGGGCAGAGCTCTGGATCCCAAGCAGCCTGAGGGCAAGAATGAAGGTGCTGAAATCCTAGAAGTGCCCCAGCCCGAAAGAAGCTGTTGCTTAGGGCAGGGGTCTATGGCTCAGCTCAAATGTCACCTCCTCCAAGGAGGCTTTTCCAGCCCAGACGGCAGTTGCTGCTTCCTTTCCCATGCTCCACTCTGGTGTCCATCTCTTATGCCATGACAATTGCAGGTGGGTTTTTGGTTTGTGGATCTGCTCTCCCTGCTAGACAGAGTTCCCCATTCTGTGTCCCCAGAACTTAGCCCTATCTCTGGCCCACAGCAGGGCATCAATCAAGTTTGCCCAGTGAACAAGTGATTTCCAGCCCTTTATCCTCCATTCCATGGTTGTCAAACACTGACCAACGGCAGACATGGAGATACTTAAACAAATCACAGTGATCAGAGCAGGACCAGACCTTTGTAGTGTGAAGGATGACGGAGAGAGTGCAGGGCCATGCGTGGGAGCCCTGGGTCCTCGTCCGGCTCTGCTTTTGACCATTTGGGCCTCTGTGGCATCATTCACTGCCCCTCTCAGCTGTTCCATCACCTCCAAAGTGAGACTGCCACACCATATGCTACTTTAGTTGCCTTCCAGCTATAAACTCCACAATCTCAAGGGTGCATCTTTCCCCCGGTGTTTGGTGGAGCTGCCTGCATGTGTGAGGTCAACTTCCAGGGAGCAAGGCAGGCAACGGCGGCATTTGCCCGGTCTGCTGCAGCCATCCTCAGACACAGGGAAAGTGGAAAGCAGACAGCTTGCTCCACAGCCTCCAGAAGCAGGAATATTGGCAACATGGTTCTTTGGGTACAGGAAAAATGAAGAGGTTTAAAGGAAGCTCATCAAGCTGTTTTTGAGTGCACTTAACGGCTGCCCAGACTTGCAACCCCCCTTTATAAAAGCAGAGTGACTTCATTCCATTATTCTGTATTGTCAACTCTCAGCTCTGCTCCATGCCTCCCTTTGGTCCTCTCCTGCTCACTAACCCATTTATCCCCTTAGAAACCCCCACTTAAAGGTGACATAAAATACAGCTGTGACATCAAGGGAAAGCTTTCTGGTGGCGGCTTGAGCCAGCAAAATGATTGTGGTGGTGACAGAGAATCCTCTCCAGGCAATGTTTGTTCCCAGGTGCCTCAAGTAGGTTTTGGGGTTGGAGGTGGGAGCTGCTCCTTGGTGCCCGCTTGAAGGGATTTATGGGCTCCTGGCCTCTCCTCTGGGCTCCAGTGCCAACTCCTTGGTGTGGGGGCAGGAGGGGTGGCCCCAAGGGGAGGCAGCCAGTGACCCCCCCTTTCCCATTCCCTGGGTGTTTCAGGACTTGCCTGGACACCCTGGGACAGATCAGACCTGAGTATGGTTTTCCTGTCTCATCACGTTGTTAATTAACATAACAAATCTTTGCAGCTGGTGCTGTGGTTTGTTTCTCATCCCCCTCCTTCTCCCCCCAGTACACTCATTATTGCAAAAGCAGGGGAGCAAATCTTCAAGCATTGATTTGCCTTGGTACTGATGATGATTTTGGAAACAACCCAACCCCCTCTAAGCAGATAAACTGGCCCCCCACCCTGAATTTGAACACAAGCTTCCTTCCTTATTTTTGGCTTTGTTAGTCCAGGATAAGGAACCCAGTTATTGAAGAGGATGATACCACATCTGTCTCCTCTGGTTATAAAAGACAAAAGAGACTGTGAGCAGAGAGGGGAGAGAACACCTCGAGAGGATGTGACTCATTTAAAGGTGTTGGTTTATCTTCTTTGCAGAACCCCTCGAAGGTGGAAACCTATCTAGGCAAGTGTCAAGTGGAGCATCATGGAAGGGCCTCTGCTAACACCTTGCCCTGTATGAAGTGGTTCACACCTCCAACAGCTCCCAGCCTTGCTGGAGCCTCTGACCCTGGGGGTGGGCAGCTGGTGCTGGGTCTGCCACCTAGCAGGGACCGATGAGCATCTGTGCAACTAGGATAGTGTCCAGCAGCCTGGAGAGGGATCCGAGGAGAGAGGGGAGGGACAGTGGTCCAAATGGCCCGGGGACAAAGGCAGACTTTGAATGTGGGTCTTGGGGTCCTCACTAGGGCTCTTGCCCATAGACAGCGCTGTCTTGGTGGCCTGCTATTCCTCTAGGAATGCTAAATGTTTCTCTCCCACTCTCACTTCCTCATCCTCTTGTTACCGACAGGCCAGGCTCGGCTTGCCCTCTAGCCTTAAACAAATGACCTGAAAGTCCAAAAGTTGATGCAAGGAGTTTAGCCTGGTCCCAATCGGCAGGGCCGACCTATTCCATTAACAGTAATTGATAAAAGCAGTTCTCCCCACTGTTTTCAACATAAAGAAGAAAAGTATCGACTAGATTTAAATCAGAAAAACAAAGCATAGCCAGGAGCCCTCCAGGGTGCACCTGTACAGAAGTGGATACAATCCAACCAGACAGAAGAGGGCTCAGAAAATCAGAGAAAGGTAAAGAGAATAAAGCATTGCCTTGTCAGAATTTAGGCCAGGGACTCCAGGAGAGATCTACCAGCAGCAGAGACATGGGAGCGAAATAGTCCCAGTGGCCACTCGCCTCTTGCAGCTAGAGTCCTCTGGTGCCCAAAGCTTTCTAATTTTTGCCAGTGATTAAATTAAGCTCTCGGACTCCAAAGTCATAGAAATGAACAATGTACCCAAAAGTAATGCAAGCAATGTTTTATTTAAAGAGGAGATAGACTTATGCATAAGGGGGGTAGCAACGGTAAAGCTAACCCCCCAAGGGGAGCTGTTCAGGGTCTTTTATAGAGAAAGGAGTTAAGGGGTGGCAGGCCAGCGTCACTGGAGGTGGTCCTTTCTATTCTTCCTGGCTACCTCATGGGCACATGCTCAGTAGGTCCAAAATGGCAGTGGTATTCATCATTGTCACTCCAGGAGGGTCATTGTAGCAGTCACCTTGATGCTCTGTGCACAGGTGGGAATTCCTAAAGGGGTCTTAAGGTTAATCTGTAACTTTTACAATTATAGTAAACAAGCCTTGGGGAGGGGTTTTGCAACTCAGTAAATATCTGTTTCCTCTCTTATCTCAGTCTGTTTTGTCAGGGCAGCCTATGGGGTAATCATTTGCCCTGGGGGTCTCATTGACTGTGGAGTGGAAAAGTAACAGAGTGTCCTCTGCAGGGAAAATGGAGTCAGTTTGGTTCACAGGCCTAGACTTAATCTGTTTCACTCTCTCCCAAAACATACATGCACATAACTTTGTCACTTCACTTTCTCGCCCTCTTTTTTTTTTTTTTTTTTGTCTTTTTCCGTGTCCGGCAATGGATTGCAACCCTCAGTGTTGCCCCCATACCGGACCGGGGACCGGCAACGGGATCGCCAACTCTCGGCGTTGCTCCCGCGCCTCGCTCAGCCAGTGAGCGGGAACCGGTCTGTATGTGGGATCCGAACCCTCGGGTGGGAGCGCCGCCATGCTTCCCAAGCGGTGCACTTATCCAGTGCGCCACTGGGCCGGCCCCTCGCCATCTTTTTTCACACTGTTCTTTCCAGTATCAGGGACTGTGAGGGTCTGGGCTCGGTGTGGATGCATGCTGTAATCAATTAGCAATGTCTGCCGTGGGATCTGGTGAGGGCATGCTATATATCTACCAAGCAAACTATGCATGTACTATCC
This sequence comes from Galeopterus variegatus, assembly GCF_000696425.1. Lineage (NCBI taxonomy): Eukaryota > Metazoa > Chordata > Mammalia > Dermoptera > Cynocephalidae > Galeopterus > Galeopterus variegatus. Next base: position 148,202 of record NW_007727145.1, on the reverse strand, counting down.
TCATTAAAAAAATTTTTTTTAATTGTGGTAAAATACACATAACACTAAATTTACCATCTCAACCATGTTTAAGTGTACAGTTCAATAATGTTAAGAATATTCACATTGTTGTGCAGTCTATCTCCAGAACATTTCATCTTGCAAATCTGAAACTCTAAACCCATTAAGCAACTCTCCATTTTCCCCTCCCCAGCCCTGCAACCACTATTCTACTTTCCATTTCTATTAGTTTTACTACTCTAAATACCTCATCTAAGGGAATCAGTGTTTGCCAGTATTGGTACAGTATTTGTCTTTTGTGATTGGCTTATTTCACTCAGCATAACATCCCCAAGGTTCACCCATGTTATAGCATATGTGTCAGAATTTCCTTCCTTTTAAGTGCATTGTATGTATACACCACATTTTGTTTTTCCATTCACCCATCATGGACACTTGGGTTGTTACACCTCTTGTCTATTGTGAATAATGCTGCTTTGCACATGAATGTACAAATACCTGGTCCCTTAAAAAATTTTTTTCCCAATAATTCAGTGATCTATCCCAGCGGTTTTCAACCCTGGATACATTAGAACCACCTGAAGAGATTTTAAAAAATATTTTCCCCTAACCACCACCCTAACTAAATCTAAATGACTGGGGCAGAGCCTTTGATCTAATACATTGTCTTCCAGACTCACTGAAACTCAAGAACCATAGCTGCTTTGTTAAGAATACAGATTCTCTGGAGAGTGTAATTCAGTCGGTCAGGGATGGGACCCAGAAATGTGTACTTTTAAAACAGAGCTTCGGGATACTCTGATCAGGCATTTTAGAAATTCCTATCTAAATAATCAATTAGAGGCCACGCCAACCTTCACAAAGCTTTTATTCCTTGATCATAAACGGCCTCAAACTGTTCTCTAATGACCTTATTATGTATTTTGGTTTTATATCCCCACCTGGATGGTAAATTCATAAAATTGTAGAATTTCTGAACTCAAAGGGGCCTCAGAGATCAGATAATCTGTTCAGCCAAGGCCATACATTAGACAATTTCAGGGCTGGGTCTAGAAGCAATTCACGATTCCCTCCATACAACCAAAATTTAAAATTTTGTTTTCCCACAGTGCTAAGGTAGGCCAGCATGTTACTCTTAAGAAAGATAATGTAATTTCCATTGTTCTGGTGAAAGATTTGATGCTTATGGTTATACCTTCTGCTGCTCTGAGAAACCCCTGTCAACCAATGATCAGCATGGAATTCATGAAATGTGAGGGATCTGAAAGGTTGACTGAATGACAAAGTTGTCTGAGAGGCTGGGAGTTTTCAGCATAAGCTGGGCTGACAAGAGCATGAGGTGACCTAATAATTGACTTGACTTTTAGGCCTGGTTCAAGTACACATCAGCTGTGAGACCCTGGACCAGTAAGTGACTTAACAGAGTTTTGTCTGCAAAATGAATGCAGTTATATGTCCTACACTGGGTCATGAAATATAAGAGCTTGCATCAATTGAACATTGACCATGCACTATGTGGTGTACTAAATAGATTACATGGATTATTTGACAGAATTATAGGAAACAAAAACTTGGAAATGTTAAATGACTTGTCCAGGGTGACCTAGCTAGCAAGTGCCAAGACTCAGAATTAAAGTCAGTCTTGTCTGATTTCTCAGCCCATTCTTTTAATAACTGTGCTATTTTGTGATGATGAAAAGTGATAAAGTAAAAAAAAAAAAGCAAACGTTTAGTGTTGTGTCTAGGTCATTAGAGAAGCTCATTAAATTACAGTCATCACCATCATCATTATCATCATCATGACGGCAGCTAACTAACCCTTACATAGCTCTTATTACATGCCAGGCACTGTTTTAAGTGCTTAACATATACTTATTTGCAAAATAACCCTATGAGGGAGTACAATTATTAGAGATTGATGGATTTTGGACATGACCAGTGCCATTGTGTACACAATGAGCACAAAATAGTCACTGGCCTCGTCTTCCACTCCAGCACCAAGCCCCTTCCCCTTTCCCTTTACGAGAAGCCTCCTGATTTAAACAGAAACCTCTTTTGCTTCCGAAAGGATGCAGTTCTCCACCCCAATCCATGTTAGCATAATGACCCTTCTTGATGGTATCAGCCAGCCCTTGGTGCTATATAAGCTCTACCATCCCCACTCAGGGCAGTCCTGGGATGTTCCCCACTTTGAGTGCAGCCTGGCAGATTCTTTTCCTTTAATAAAGCTTGAATGGTACCTGGCATCTCAGCTCGCTTTTTTTCATTATGGTGCCAAAACCTGGGAAGGGTCTTGGCTGGACCATTGGCTGATCCCCTCTCTTGGGTTGATTGGCTCCCAGCCACCCTTCCTGGACCCGCCGAAACCAGGTACTTCAGGACTCTCTCTCTACTTTTGCCGTTTCAGACCAACGCATCCAACATAGGCCTCAATTCAGGGTGAGTCAGTGGGTCTGTCCTGCCTACTTCTATGGGTTCCCCCAACTACTCTCTAAGACTCCAGTCTCTATGAAGCCCAGGCGCCTGGCTGAGGGAACTCTTCTCATGGCCCCCAGCTATTGGAGGATTATTTGACACTCCTCTAGCTGGTCGGTGGCTTTTCTCTCAAAAAGAAGGTGGGCACCAAATGGGACGCCCTTTGTTGGCACTCTTCTTCTACCAGGACTGACTGCCCTTTCTCACCCTCTGTGTGGGATCCTCAAGATCCAAACCACCATGCTCTACATCTCTGGGCCATCTCCTGGCCAATTTCTTGGCCTCCAGGGAGACATTAAACCTAAACATCTCATTTTCTACTGTACTCTGTGCTCTATGCCTCTGGGCAGTCTCCTGGCCAATTTCTCGGCCTCCAGGAAGACATTAAAACTCAAACTCCTGTTACAATGGATCCCAGTGTCCACAAGATGGCACTCGATTTAGATACTCACTGAAATGGCAAAAGCTGTAGAGATTCCTTTATGTTCAAGCCTTCTCCTAACTCGGAATGCGTTCTTCTCTCTGTCAAAACTGTCATGTGTCTCAAATTCTCCTAGCTCATGCTTGACCTCTCCTTCCAGACTTGGATTAATCTTCTGATCCATCAGCCCTTCACATTTCTCTCTCTTCCCTCTACCTGCCCTTGAGATGCTTGTCCTCAGCCACTCAACCCCTCTCCTTCTCCCCCTTCATTAGGTAACAACCCCGCCTCAGCTCTGGCTTTTTAGCCGGGATGGAAGGAATTGTCTAAGTCCATGTACAGGGAGCAGGTCTGGATGGCAGCTCAGGTACATGCTCAAAATAATAGGCAGCCTGTGGGAGCCATTACTGTACCTTGCACAGACTCAAACTGGGACTACCAGGCTGGCCACGGTATTGGGATTTCCAGGATAATATGATCACACACCTACTTCACAGCCTCTAAAAGACTACTCACAAGTCGGTCAATTATGACAAGCTTAGAGAAATCACACATAGATCCACTGAAAATCCCAACGAGTTCCTAACCTGCCTCTTTGAGGCTTTACCTGAATATACACATATAGACCCAAACTCCCCTGCAGGCATGGCCCTCTTACACTCTCATTTCATTACCCAATCATCCCCTGATATTTGAAAAAAACTGTAAAAGAGATAAGGCCAAATACCAGCTCCTGGCTAATGCCATCCAAGGCTCACATACTCCAAAGCCAGCTGCCTCTAGGGGCAAGCCACCCAGAAACTGGTTCAAATGCCCTCAACTGGGCCACTCAGCAGGGGCCCATCATAACCCCAGCTCCCCTAACCAGGCCCTGTCCTCACTGCAAATGGCCAGATCACTGGGGTATTGACTGTGCCACTCGCCAGAGAGGGAGTGGCCCAGTCCCCAACCTACAGTCTTTGGCTTCATGGCCATCCCTACTGGAGCTTCTCAGCTTTGCCCAGGAGGAGGACTGTGTGAGCCCACAGTAACTGGCCTCGTAGCAGGTAAGCCTGTCTCTTTTGTCATCAATACAGGGGCCACTTACTCTACCCTTCTTGAATATGCAGGACCAACAACCCCATCCTCTATCACAATAGTAAGGGTCACGGGATCAGAATATCACCCATGGATCACTCAAACCCTTTCCTGCACCTTAAATCACACCCAATTCATACACAAATTCTAAATAATGCCTCAATGCCCAGCCCCCTTACTGGGATGGGACATCCTTTTCAAATTCAAAGCTACTCTTACCCTAAGCACTTTAACTCTAGCTACAATACTTCTGTTACAGGCCGCACCAAGACCTGGCCCCTGGGGCTTCCACCTTCCCCTCCCCCTCGGACAAGGTTAATCCCTAGTATGAGATGCTTCTTCTCCCTCCATCACTATGCACCATTCCCCTATCCTTGTTAAATTGCAGAACCCCTCTTTGTTCCCTAATGTCCCACAATACCCCATCACTAATAAACACCTAATAGGATTAAAACCCATCATACATGAATTCCTGTCTTATCACCTCTCATGGCCTACCCACTCACCTTTTAATACACCCTTCCTTCTGGTTATAAAGCCTAAAGACTCATACCATTCAGTACAGGACTGATCCTGACATGCGCTGTTCCCAACAACTTACTTGAACAGTACTACCTCAGGGGTTTGGGGATAGCCCCTGCTTCTTCAGCCAGGCCTTAGTTCAAGACTTATCTGAACTTCCCCCAAGCTCTAGCATGTTAATACAATATGTGGATGACCTCCTCTTTTGTAGCCCCTCCTATGTGGGATTCACAGGCCCACACTGTTGCTCTCCTTAATTTCCTGGCCTCCAGGGGATATTGAGTGTCCCAAGCAAGGCCTGAATTTCTTCTCCTTCAGTCACCTATTTGGGAGTCCACCTCACCCCTAATACCAGAGAAATAATGGTGGATTGCAAGAGCTAATTTCTGAACTCCCTACTCCTACCACAAAGATTGAAATCCTTTCTTTCTTGGGGCTTGCAGGATATCTCCATGAGTGGATCCCCAACTTTGGCGTGCTAGCAAAACCACTTTATGGGGCAGCCAAAGGGGGTCCTACCATTCTTTTAGATCCCACAAAGCCCATTCATTCTCCCTTCCAGTGATTAAAAGCCACTCTCCTCACAGCCCCAGCTCTATCTCTCTCAAACCTCTCTCATCCTTTTATCCTATATGTCACCGAAACCCAAAGATTGGCAGTTGGGGTTTTGGAACAAGAGCCAGGAGATATTTTCTCCCCTGTTGCATACCTCTCTAAACAACTGGATGCCACAGCTCGATGATGGGCCCTCTGTTTATGGGCCTTGATGGCAGCCGCCTTTTTAGCACAGGAAAGCTCTAAACTAACTTTTGGACAACAAACAGTCAAGACCTTCTCAGCCATAAGTCTCAGTCAATTCTCTCCCCTTCCTGCCTACAACTTATCCACCTGACCTTCGTTGAGAACTCCCGGTTCTCCTTTAAACCTTGCCCTCCCTTCAATCCAGCCACTCTCATCCCAAAACACTAATGACCCTTAGAACACGATTGCATGGAGGCTTTAGACCTCTTTCTCAATCCCTTTCCACACATCTTGCCACATCCCATTACGTGGTTCATAGATGGGAGTGCCACCTCCATGCCCGCCCCCCAGGTGGGTTATGCCATAGTAAATCTAACACAAGCTATTGAGACTGCACAACTCCCAAAGGAGGTTGGGGTTATACACTGCAGAGGACACCAAACCTCCAATAACCCCATAGCCCAGGAAAACAAACTGGTGGATCTAGCTGCAAAACAGGCTTCTCAATCTCCAGGCCCCCACTTTTCTTCTCCTGCTCAAGTCCTTTTCATGGCCCCTACACCCTTACACCAATACACACCTCAAGAAATAAACACCTCCAATGGTTGGGAGCACAGAGAAAGGACAACTGGTATACTCTCTCTGGTCGCTATGTCCTGAGCAAATCCTTTTAGATTTCCATAATTCAGTTCACATAGGCTATGAACTTCTACTATGCCTTCTTCAGCTCTTATATTACTCTCCCCACAAAAGGACACACTATCTTCTAACATTAGTAGATACCTTTTCAGGTTGGGTTGAGGCTTTTCCCTGCAGTTCAGAGGATGATACAGGAGTAACGCATGCTCTCACCTCAGAAATCATCCCTCGTCTTGGTCTACCTACCAGTCACTCACTCACCTATGGGCTGCCCCCTGTAAGCCCACAGGCCTCAGCCCCTTCAAACTTATGTACGGTAGGCCCTTCACCCTCACACCTCTCTCTTCCAGCTCATCGCCTTTAGGCCAGTATCTCCCTACTCTTTTGCTCATTAGGGATCTTCTTAGGAAACAGGCCAACCTTCTATTACCTCATGCTTTCCCCACCACGCCCTCAGACTTTAAACTGAGCCTGGAACAGCAAGTGCATATTAAGATCTGAATCCCAAAGCCCCTCTCACCATGCTGGGAAGGGCCTTATACAGTACTTCTCACCACCCCCACGGCAGTAAACGTACTAGGAAAGGCCCCTTGGTATCACTCAGCCTTGGTAAAACTAGCACCTCAGACTTTACCCAAAGAATCTGTTAACACCAAGCCAGAGGGGTCCCTCTGCTCAGCCCCAACCCAACATCTCACACTTTGCCCATTTTAGGACCCTCAAAACTAAAAATCTCCACAACCTCCGCTCTTCTCCCAATCTCAGAAGGATGATCTTTCCCCCGGTGATTATCCTCTCACTCTTGCAGGCCTGCTTCACGTCCTTCACACAGGAGCTGCTCCAAGACTGGTCCTGACCTGCTATCATGGGTCTGCCATCATGGGACATGATAGGTATGTGCCACCCAGTGTCCCTAACCTTTACTTGCTACAGGATTGGCAGCAGCTGCCCCAAAAGATTGTAACATTATAGGAAGATTTCTCCTGGAACTCCTTGACCTCCTATGGGTAGGATGCTTCTTAGCAATTTCATTTTGACAATGTGCCCTTTAAATTCTTTGGGCTCCCTAACCCTTCACATCCTTCTTGTGTTTTTCCTCCTATCTCAATGCTCCTCCTTACCTGGAACATGGAAGTTCCAGGTCCGCAGGGATGATGCAGTCCTCAGCGAATCAGACTGGTCCCCGAGCGACTCATCTGTCTCCCACTTCGTGGGAAACTTTTTGTGGTCACCGCCCTCCCTGTTGATGCAGCCGTAATGTTTCCACAAACGTCTCTTCATTTTCCTCTAATCTCACCTCAGTGGGGACTGTCAGCGTTATGAGGGGCCTGCACACACTCTGCCTGCCCCCTAATGCGATTTCTTGCATATTCTTTTGGCTCGTCCTTGACATCACCGTCCAGACAGACGGTGGGACTAACTTTGGCCTCCCCTCTCAGGAAATGCCCCCGATCCCATAGAGCACCAATTGTACCTTTTTAATTGGGGCAGGGATCCTTCCTGCAACTGGGACTGGCATAGAGGGCCCTGCTACTGCCTCTCAATTCTATCAAAAACTCTCAGAAGAACTAAGTATAGATGGCATCTCCTCCCTCCAGCGACAGGTCGCCTCACTTGCCACACTCACTTTACAGAACCATAGGGCCCTTTACTTCCTTTCAGCCGAGAAGGAAGGCACCTGCCTCTTCTTGGGGGAGGAATGCTGCCATTATGTAAATGAGTCTGGTGTGATCCCAAACAGCTTAAACCATGTCACTGAAGCCTTGGATACCCTGACTTATGCCTCTACTAGGACCCCTAACTGTGCTGGGACTCAGCCTACTTTTTGGTCCCTGTCTCTTTTGGTGTTTCTCTAATTTCTTACAGGAGTGCGTGCAGACATTCACTAACCAAAAGGTCGCCAAATTGTTCCTGTGAGGAGGATATCAGTCCCTCAGAATCAGTGACCCTTCCTGGGAAGAATACAGCCTCCCCACATGAAACCAATACCCTGCCACCTAATTGTTTTGCCCTCCAACATAAATTTTTTATTTTTTTCATATCTTTGCCTATCTCCAGCAGGAAGTAGCTTCAGAAGAATGAGACCTTTGCCCCTTTTCCCTTCTTCTTATATTTAAAAGGCAGAAATAATGGATTTCAGACAGGACTGGTGCCATTGTGCACACAATGAGCACAAAATAGCTGCCGGCCTCGTCTCCCACTCCAGCACCAAGCCCTTCCCCCCTTCCCTTTACGAGAAGCCTCCTGACAGAAACCCCTTTTGCTTCCGAAAGGACACAGTTCTCCACCCTGATCCACATTAGCATAACGACCCTCCTTGATGGTATCAGCCAGCCCTTGGTGCACTATATAAGCTCTACCACCCCCATACCTGGTGCTGTCACCCATTTTCAGGGCAGCCCTGGGATGTTCCCTACTTTGAGTATAGCCTGGCAGATTCTTTTCCTTTAATAAAGCTTGAACGGTACTCGGTACCCAGTACCCATCTTGGCTCACCTTCTTTCAGAGATTTTATAGATGAGGAAACTGAGGCACAAAAAGATTAAGTAACCTAAAGTCATACAGCTAGTAAGTGGCAGAGCCGGGATTTGAATTAGGAAGTCTGGCTCCAAACCTAGCACCATTAACCAGTACACTCTGCTGCCTTCCACATAATAAAGATTAAATATTAATAACAATGACTCATAATAAGGCCCTCAGTTTCTTTCAACACAATATGGACAATATTTTTCTACATGATTTCCTTGTAAGCATCCCATTAAGATACAAGTAAATATGATAATAGATTCAAGTGTCCTTTTGATGTCTCCCCCTTCTGCCCTCTCAAAATTCTTATACGGTTCAATCTAATACTAATTCACAGCATCTGATTCTTAGTCATTTTGGAAGTGACCTCTGGGGAAGGAATGTTCCAGGGATCATTACATTTTTTAAGATGAAAGAAACCTTTGGGATTTCCTAGGACAGAGGTCTCTAAAATAAAGGGCTTTCACCCTACAGAATGCACAAGGTTACTCACTGGAGTTGGGGAAGAAAATGTTAGTATAAAACAGAAGAAACGAAGGGCCATAGCAACCTTCCTGTTGTTAAGTGCAGCAGATACTCCTGGACATTGTCATAGAGATGCCTTGGCTCCCGCCGTCCCTGCTGACTTTCCCTCCTTGATGTCCTCTCCTCCCTTAGCTGAGTGATGTCACACTCTCGTCGCCTTTGTCCTCTTTCCCTCCCTGACTGCTCCTTCAGTCTCCTTTACAGGCTTCCCACTCTTCTGCACTACATTAAAAAAAATTTAAAAGACTAATGTATGGGTTGGCATGGTATCCTCACTGGCCATGTGCATCAGAAGGCCACTGAGGCAAGGTGGAGGTTGTAGAACAGGGGCAAAGCTACCTCCCTGATCCGTTTCCTTTCAGCATATTTACGCATGCCGTATGGGTGGACTTGCGCCCCACAGAACAGTATGTTGAAGTCTTAACCCCATTCTTCAGACCTAACTTGGAAATAGGGTCATTGCAGATGCAATTAGTTAAGATAAAGTCATAATGGAGTAGGGTGGGCCCTTAATCCAATATGACTGGTGTCTTTGCAGAAAGAGAAGAGACACAGAGACAGAGGCACACAGGGAAGACACCTCTTGATGATGGAGGCAGAGACTGGAGGGATGCCTCAACAAGCCAAGGGTTATTCAAGCCACCCTTGGCCTCAGGGATTGCTGGCAAGCAACGAAGCTAGAAGAGGCAGAAAAAGATTCTCCCCTACAGGCTTCAGAGGGAGCATGGCTCTGCCCATACCTTGATTTCACACTTCCGGCCTCTGGAACTGTGAGATAGTTTCTGTTGTTTTAAGCCACCCAGTTGTGGTAGTTCACTATGGCAGCCCCAGGAAACTAACACCTGTGCCTACTTAGGTAGATATACAAATTCTATTTCCCTGTTTGAATGAAACTATCCCTCACAAAATGGACACTCTGCAAAAGAAACCCATCTCTGTTTGAAAATAAAGCCTCAAATGCAGGCACGAAGGGATGACAGAGACCCAGCAGCTGTGCCCTTCCCTGCCAGACCCCATCATGCGGGAGTAACAAGGTAGTTCCATCAAACCAGATAAGAAGTCAGCCAAGCCTGTCTTGAAACTATCAAGATGTTTTATCTATAAACATCTGATATTATTATGCTAAATCAATCTTGCCCCAATTCATACTGTGCCTTGAGGTATTAGCTGGTGATAGTATCACACCATCACAATCAATAGGACATTTAATATTCCTATTTCATCTGTATTTCAGCCTCTTAAATATTTTATTTTTATGCTTTTTAATAGTATATACTGTGTTTCTTTGTTAAAGCACATATTTATTGCTTATAAATGAATGGATAAATAAACGCATATATGTGCTTTTAAAAAAAAATTGATGGGGTACATGATCAAAGTTGGACATCCTTGATCTAGTCAACACCCACCCCCCTTTTATGCACGAGGAAGGTCCAAGGTAGTCATGTAAATTTGTTGCCAAATTGGAACTTAAACTCAGTTCTTCTGACTCCAGGCCAGAGTCAAGTCTCTATAAAATTCTCTCTCCCTCAGATATAGTGAAATGAACACTTTGCCCTATTTTAGCATTGCAGGACCTTGGATGACTTTGAGCAAGACACTCCTATTTAGCAATCCCTATGGTGAGCAGAGATGTTCCAGCAGTTTGGGCAAATATGGGCTTGAATTCTGGTCTGCCACCTAGTAGCTATGTGATCTGAGGCAAATAACTTAACCTCTCTGATCTTTACTTTCTTTGTTTATAAGATGTGAATAATTACATTTATGTTATAGGGTTGTTCTATAAAGAATAAATTATATGACATTGTCAAAGTATAAACTATATACTCAAAGTATGGTTGCAATAGTGGTAGTTGATGTTACTGCTATAATTATGAAGATGCAGGAGACACAGATTCACCCCTCCAAATAAGACAACTGTGTCTCCTGCATCTACATGTGAATAAGGTTTGCCTGGCTTCACATGTCTACATGTGACAGAGAGATGACCTGGTGCTGCATGTGGTACCCCAGCCTATGGAGCCCAGTGGTCGCTTTTGTGGGCCCATGCAGAATCCTGCCCTTTTCAAAATAAGAGAGAGTAGGTTTCAGGCTTAGATTTAAGTGTAAGTGACAGCATCTAAAACATCATCTTGTTTTCGATTTATTAATTGATGTTTATCTTCTCTTTATGGTGAGTAATACTGATTTTATCTTTGTGCTAATGACATAATGCTTTCAAAATTAACTTTTAAGTAAAAAGAAAAAGAGGAGTTAATTGAAATAAAAGCATTAAATTAATAATAGTCCAGTTGATATATGAACGTGAAGGAAAATCATGGTCGCTGGTACACAGTGACTAAGGTTTGGGAAGAGGGGTCTAGCTTGGTTAGCTCAGTGATTTTCAATTTGCTTGAATACTCCCAAAATATTTTGAAAAGCTGTAAATTCTCTTGCAGATTTTAGAGTTCACAACTAAAAATTTTCAGCGTAAGTTTGGAAGATTGCAAAGGATATAATTGCTCTCCCTTCTACTTTTGTAATGCAAATTTCAAGTCTATAGAAAAGGTGAAAGAACAGAACAATGACTACTCATATACCCTTCACATGTAGTCCACAGTTGTTAACAATTTGCATTATTCTATCTCTGTAGGTTTTTTGCATGTGATGAACCACTTGCAAGTCAGCTGCAGACATTCTGACATTTCTGCCTGATATATCAGCACGCATCTCCTAAGAATAAAGACATTTCCCTATCATAAGACAATAAATACCATTATCACATCTAAGAAAATTAACATAATGCAAAGCATAGAACTTCTGGCATAGTCTAAACATTCGCATTTAAAATAAATCGGTTACATTATTCTTTTAAATTTAACCAGTGGAATCTAAATACCGTAAGGCTTTGATACCCATCACTATTCATTTATAAATACATAAATAAGCTCTTTAGCATTTGAACATTTTACATCTTTACTTTCTTTACTTGAGTTTACGTGTCTATTCTGCTTACTCCACAAAATCTTATCCTAAAGTATAATTGTTTGTGCTTGAAAGTTTTTATTGATCATCCTAACATGTTAAAACAAAAAATGCATTGATTAAAATTGAATTCTTTCTTTATATCCTGTGATCATAAAACTCTAAATAATAAAAAATTCTTCTTTATTGGGTTATTGTTATTAGTACACAAATACACTGTTAGTATGCTATAGATCATATCATAATAACATCATAATTTTGATATTAGTCATAAAATACAAAAAAAGTTGTGGAAATATATCTCTTAAATGACATGATTGGAAATTTAACACACAGTTCTTTTTTTTTTTTTTTCCATTATTTCCTTTTTAATATTGTCCTCCTAGCCTAACACACAGTTCTTATATTTATGGGTGAATATTACTTATTGCTTGAAAGAGACAGGATGCAGCATTAATTCTATTCCTCTTTTTATAGATATGAAAAAAAAATCACATATAAAATAAATAGTAATAGGGATTTATTATATTAGTTTTAATTCCTTCATGGTTAAATGCCAACAATCACATAGTCATATATTACAAAAGTTATTTTAATAATTTTAGTAATGATATATCTTGACAACTCATTTACGTCTTTCTTCAATTTTATTAAAAACAATGAATTAAAAGCAACACAAATTGCAAAAGATTTGTTATCCAGCTGCTAGACTTATTTACTCTCTTAGTTTCTTGGAATCACGCTGAAAAGCGTTTATCAATCCATATCAAATTATCATTAATTATACTTATTTATTCACTTAAAGGCATAATCTTTAACCTGATATACTTGTAAATGATGGAGAAAATAAAGATATTGTTCATTGCAATATATCTTTGCCAATGCAATATTTTAATTTAATGCAAAAGCTTTAAATGTATTTACATGAAACCGTGGAGTTGCAGCTTTTAATTTATGGAAATGTCCACCATGGTCCAGCTCATGGGCTGCACTATGTGTCTGTCTCTGTGACAACTCTCTCACTTCTGGTGCTGATTCTGAAAAAGAAAGGGAGCTAAGTGAGACATGGAGTCTCGTGAGGAGTTTGTTGCCCCGGTGAATAATTATTGGGAGGCATTCTTTGCTTGGTTCCAGCCTCAGCAACTGTAATTTTTTTGATGCAAGTTGGGGATAGAAGAGGAGAGGACATTAAGTAGAAGTTCTGAGCATTTGAATTCAGCACGTCCTAACATGGCCCAAATACCTTGTCTTTAATTCCACGGTTTGCCATTATCAGAGTATGTTTAACATTGGGAAAGACAAGCAGCCCTACCGGGTGCCTTGCCTGGACACCGACATTTTCCCATTCTCCCCTTGTTTAGGGCCTGGAGCGGTGGAATCCTGGGGCAAAGCCCAGTGGGAAGAAGCAGGCTGTGTAGGAGGGCTGCCGTTCACTGTGAAGTGAGCTACAGGTGAGTGGAAGTGACGTGCGGTGACCAGCAGACCAGCAAGAAGCCTTTACCGCTGAAGTGGCCACAGGGAGGTCAGTGTCAGAGTAGAGATGGGAGCAGGAAATCCAGAATTTGAGTTCCTTAAATTTATCTATGGCTGCAAATCCCTTGGAGAGGTGTCTGGTTCCCCAGTGGTTCGCTTACCCCACATGAAGCCTTCCGGGCTACAGATGTGATTTTGCTGAAGCCTTGGCTGAGGATGCAGTGGGGCAATGGGGAATCTAGGACGGAGGGGGCACCAGTGGACTTCCCTGCTGGTCCTGCTGCACTGGGCTGCAGCCGCCTGACTCAGCTCTGGCCAATGCAGGGAAGCCCTTGGAGCTTGACCTCTGTTTGAGAAGCTTCCACATGGCCTGGTGGAGTGTGGGAGAGCTCCAGGCTGATCTTGCTTATTCTTCTCAGAGACTGAAAAACACCCTTTGTCCATTTAGGCAAAGCTTTGAACTCTCATATTTTCTCAGGAAACTGTCAAGCAAACCATTAGCATTTGAGCAATTCAAAATGTCAAGTTGTACACAATAAATACATACATTTTATTCGTTATTTTAAAAAATTATTAATGTATATTCATAGTTGAAGTCAGAAAAGTCTATCCCATTTCAGTTATGTGTTGAAGAATATGGGAATAATTTGAACTAAATAAAAGAAAGAATATTATTTAGCAATAAAAAAAATCAAAAAAGCTTCCCAAAAAACATTTGGTTGAGACTCAGCTAAGGCTGAGTGGGTGGGACAGAGAGGTTTTCACCGAGTACACATTGAGGAATCACTTGAGTTTCTTCTCTCTCAGAGTCAGACCTTCATTTTTGTTTGGGGAACTGCTGGTGTGCAGTAATCTATTCTGAATCTCACTGAATCAGCTCTTCAATTAGTCACTTCACTTTTTAGGCTAGGCGGAAACCCACACAATCTGTTCCTCAATCTCAGCTTTGCAGGGCCACACAGAAGAAAAGGAGAGGTGACAAACCTGTGTCATTTGAACACTTAGCTCAGTTCGAATGGTACAAAGTGCTCATTATTCAATTAAAACATCTTTTCTCATATGTAATCAGTAGATTTCACTTACTCATCTTAAAATACCAATTCCAGGTTCCTTTTTAATTAGAATTAAAGCAACAATGTCACGTGGCAATGACTGGCTAGAGCTAAGCATTGGCTGTTCTCTTTAGATGGTGACAGGAGCTCTCTGGTTTGCCATAGTCCCCACCCTACCCTTGAGATTTCCTGCCTGTTCCCTGTAGGAATTTGGATTTGTGACATCTAAATGAAGGTTTATCGAGGCAGTTAGTTCATTTTTCCAATAAACATTAATTGAACACCTATGATGGCTAGCCATACTCACAAAAAAATCTGTTTGCATGGCTTACATTCTAGTGTGGGAAGACAGACAACAAATAAGAAAGTTATAAAATAAACTAGATGCTGATTTTTCTACAGAGAAAATAATGAAGAGAAGGAGAAAGCAAGTGTGGATGGGTGCAATTTAAAAATAGGATATGCAAGGAGTGGCTCACCAAGACATTTAAATCAAGACTTGGAAGAGGTAAAGGAACATGTTATGCAGATAGAGCTTGGGAAGGGCATCCCAGGCAGAGGAAACAGCAAGTGCAAAGGCCCTGAGGCAGTGGGAAGTTAGGGCAGTGGGGCAGTTGTAGAAAGAGCTGTGGCTGGGGAGACAAACACTTCTTTGTACTCTAGGTGAGTCAATAGCCCCTCTGAGCCTCACTTTCTTCATATGAAAATGAGGTTTTTTCCCTTTCTTTTTTTATTAGCATATTCATTATTACAAATCGTACTTACTCTTTATGCCCCTTATCCAATCTCTCCCTCTCCCCCTCCCCGTCTCATAACCATAGATTTGTTCTCTTTTCTGTTCTCTGTTGATTTGTTGCCTAGATGATCTGTCCAGTGCTGAGAGAGGTGTGTTCAGGTCCCCCACTATTATCATATAGCAGGTGCTTCTTCTGTTACTCTAGAGTGTGCTTTGTGGATAGAGAGTTCCTCTTCTTTTTTCGTTTTGGTTTCTACTGGTGACTCTCCTTGTGTCAATGCAGTCGAGTGTCTGGTGTGCCATCTGCATGATGGCTGTGATTACTGCTATGGTGACCTGCCACTTTTGTGGCAGCCGTGGCAACTGAGGTGGCTATGGTGGGCTACCCATGTGGAAATGGTGTTTTTAGTGTGCTCTTTACCTGGCTGCAGCTGGGTTTGGCTTCCCCCAGCCAAAAATGAGGCTTTGAACAAGGAAATTTCCAAGGTCCTATTTGGCTCTAACACTTGGCAATTCTATGGCAAAGCCCTTCTCTTAGGAAAAATAGGAGGCTGTTTGCCAATGTGAATGTGCTCATGGAAATAAAGAGTCTTTTATTATTACTCTGAGGAGAATTCGAGAAAGGTAGCTTTCACTCTGGACTCTTCTAACCAGGGAAACAAGAGCCGTGCTGGGGTTGACAACTGAAATACGCATGCTCGTGCTCTCTGGGGGCTGAATTTCTCATGTACCTGGGGTGCAGATGGGTTGGAAATGAATAGAGCCAGCAGAGGTGATTGGTATCTTTTTTATTACTGTTCAGTGTTTGATTTCTGCTGTAGCCCTGGCAGATGACAACAGATTGCTGGGCACGGCCAAGAGTAGATTATTTCTTGTCTGATCATTCTTTGTGTGTATTTGGGGTGACCGAAGGTTTTTAATATCGAACAGTCAAAGAGCATGGACCGTCTCACCCACCATCAGCTTAACCTGTTACTTATCCCATTCCTTTAACTTTCCAGTTCTTAAAAGAAAAAAAAAAAATCAACTATCGACAGTTCAACCTGATAATATGGGAAGATGAAAGTTGGAGATAAATACACATCTTCCATGACTCTTGGGTCCCTTCTAGGGACTCAGGTTTGACACACAATTTCTTTTTTGTGCCTTATGTGGAGGAGTTCCATGAGAAATGTCCATCACTGTGGACAAGTATTCTTTAACCACGTCACGCCGAGGGTTTGGCTATTGACAGAGGGCTAAGTCTCCGGAGGGATTTTTCTGCAACTTGGGAGTTCTTAAAAATACACAGAGAATGATTCTGATATCTCTCTGATTTAATTGAAAGTGTTAAAAATATCTCTATTTTCTGGGAGATGATTGAGTGCTAAGGACCCAGTTTCTACATTTGGGAGGTAGATTGGGGTTGGGAGGTGGATAAGAAAGAAGGGAAATTAAGACTGTGAAGGGCCTGGCATTTTACCCTGAGCCTTGGGTTGAATGTCCCCCCCCCCAAACTTAATCCTCACTGAACTGTTGAGGGTGGTAAATCCTATTAAGATAATTAAATGGTGGAACCTTGAGGAAGTGATTAGATTGTAGGACTGAGCTATAGTGAATGTATTAAAAGGGCTTTAAAAGGAGAATGGATGAGAAGGTTAGCATCTCTGCTTCCCCATTTTCTGCCATATGAGACTCCTGCACTGCTGTAAAGCCACCACTAAAGAAAACTTAACAGATGTGTTCCCTGGACTTTGGACTTCCTAGCCTCTGAGACTATAAGCAATAAATTTCATTTTCTTACAATTACCCAGTTCCATGTATCTTGTTTTAAGCAACAGAAACAGACTATTACACCCTACTTGCAAGCCAGCATGTTAACCTGCCACAGTTTCATGGATGCTGGTGGACTCCTGGGTAAGAGACAAAGAACTTTATTATTCCCACAATAGCAGTAACTAGAGTATCAGCATTTTTTACCAATTCCCTGAACCCTATTCCCACAGGGTAATGTGGGGAAGGATGGGTGACATCTGTTCACACAGCAGTTGTGTTACAGGAGAGGCACTCCGAGCTTAGGGAACCCAGATTTTTTATAACAGGCAAAAAGCATGACTGTGCTTAGCTGCAGAGGGAGACATCATCTTTATTACACTGGCAGTAAGAAAACTCGCTCTTTACTGTGGAGGGTGGTACTATCTCTATCTTCCAAGGCTTTTCTCTATACAAACATGCTGGGAAAAATAGTCTTGAACAAAGTGCCTCTGATTACATTACTTGCAGAAACCCAATAGGCACATGGAGAATTGTTCTCCAACAGGGACTCAGACAAATTTTGGCCCTAAAAGTGCAATTTACACCCCCCTCCCCCCCAGCTGCCTTAGGTAAACTTACCCCTGGCCCCGGATCATAGTAGTTTTCTCTGTCTAATTTCTAAGGAAATCCAGGGAGACACATTCCTGTCTGAGCTCAAGGTACAATGCAAACCCTTCCTGGGGGCAAAGGCTGAGAATTCTAAAAGTTCTATTCACTTCATGACCAGTAGATGTCTTTTACTGTACAGCTCATTGCAGGGCAGTTGGACAGTCCAACTATTGGAAATGCTAATTTTATATCATCTTTGGCCTAGGCGGGACTGCAGATTGTTGCCTGGCTCAGTCCTTTTTTTTTTTTTTTTTTTTTTTTTTTTTTTTTT
>NW_007727145.1:127450-130097 GCF_000696425.1 Galeopterus variegatus | reverse complement strand
TTTTTTTTTTTTTTTTTTCTTTTTGTCTTTTTTACTGGCCGGTAACGGGATCGCAACCCTCAGTGTCACGCCCGCGCCACGCTCAGCCAGTGAGCGGGAACTGGTCACCACATGGGATCTGAACCCTCAGCAGGAGCGCCGCCGCGCTCCCAAGTGGCGCACTTTCCAGTGCGCCACCAGGTCGGCCCTGGCTCAGTCCTTGATTGAGGCAGGTTTTACATTTTAGGCGACTAAGGTTCTGAAGAATTGTCTTGTTCAAAGTGATTCGATAAAGACATGGCAGAACCATGATTCCAAATCAGGTCTATGGAAACGAAGCTTCCTGTCATTTTCCTCATAACCAGTGTTTAGACTAGGAGATCTTTTCAAACAGGCTTGACCAAGAAAGGTTAAGAAGAAGATAAAAGGATATATGGGTGAGGGTCCTCAGAATATTTTTTTTCAGCAATTTGCAAGAAAGCAGTGTGTGAAGGAGGATCGCTAGTTGCCTACTTCATATCCATTTTCTCCTGTTTTAGGGTAGGGTCCCTATTTATTTGAGTATGGCTTTTATTTTATTTTAATTTTAATTTAATTTTTTTTAGCATTTTATTTTTAATTTTTTAACATTTTTATTTATAAATTTATTTTTTAATTGACAAATAAAAATTGTATATATTTATCATATACAATATGTTGTTTTGAAATATGTATACATTGTGGAATGGCTAAATCACGCTGATTAACATATACATTACCTTACATACTTATTTTTTTGTGGTAAGAACACAAAATCTACTCTCTTAGCATTTTTCAAGATGCTCACCATTTAAAAAAACTATGCTTGTTAGCTTTCCTTGAGGTCGGGGCAGTCATTAGGGAATGAGCGTGAGTCACTTCCAGCAAAGCTCTTTCATGAGGACTCACCTGGCTAGCAGGAGACCCTTTCCTTTTCCCCTCTCTCTCCTTCCTGCCTGGAGCATGGCTCAGATGACTGAGTCC
The DNA here is from genome assembly GCF_000696425.1 of Galeopterus variegatus. Classification (NCBI taxonomy): domain Eukaryota; kingdom Metazoa; phylum Chordata; class Mammalia; order Dermoptera; family Cynocephalidae; genus Galeopterus; species Galeopterus variegatus. The sequence goes on along the minus strand of NW_007727145.1, from coordinate 129,116 downwards.
CAGTGACAATCTTGTGATCATAAGGAGACCTTGGAGATGGAAGTACGAGTTAAAGATGCAGAAGCAGAGATAAGAGGAGCCTGGGCCATTGCTAACACCATGGCCCACCACCAGCCCTGGAGTGACTTCTCTTTAATTTTTGGCCACTGTATTTTTGAATAGCAAATGAATTTAACTCTTAACAGATACTGGTTGCTAATTGATATCTAATTTCAATCCCTGAATGTCCATTGTATTTGGTTGGGTTCTTTGGTTGCAAGTAACAGAAAGTTTGGTGACCGTTAGCAAAAAGGGACTAATTATCTTTTAAAAAGGGTATGGGGTTGCTCACAAGACTGAAGTGATGGCTGAAGAACCAAGCCTGAAGCGGGTAGGCACCAGAGTGCTCTGGAAGGTCTCAGTAGCAGGCTCTGCTCATTGATCTCTCCAGGGCCACAGGGGAATAAATGGACCCTGATTTCTTGCCAGTCTTTGTGTCGTTCTGTCATGATTCAGCATCTCAGGGAAGCAAGTATCAAGCGGCTGAGCGAAGGTCACATGACTACTCTGAGCCAAGGTGACATGAATGCCCTGTACTAAGTTGGTGAAAGGAAGAACAGAGCAGAAGAAGCCTCCTGGTACCCCTCCAGCATCCACTGCAGGAGCAGACACCTGGATCTATTGTCCCACAGGACTGCACACGGTGAGGGCAGGGGCAATTCCCCACAAGGAAATCATAGTGTTCTGTGGGAAGCGGCCTGTACTGAATGCCCCCCCCCCCTTTAGAAAATATTCGGTATAGCAGAGGATTTTGTACTTTCTGTGATGAGGTGAATCGGTCAAGATAAAAGGCAAAGATTGTTATACCATCAAGGCTTCAGGGATGAGCAGCTCCCTACGGATCCTCCCTCCTCGGGAACACAGGCTTACAGTAACAGCACTGCCTTTGAGGAGGGCAAATGCTTCATATAAAAGAGTTCTTTTAATCTCCTTTGGTTTATGTAGATGTAAGTGATATTTCATGGTAAAAATACTAATACATCTATTTCCTTGGCTGCCTCTTCCTCCCTTAACCAGGCTGCAGTTTCTGATTCACACTCCTGAGCCCACCTGCAGCAATTTCAGGTCTTCGTGGATCTCCCTAAGAATCTTGGCCTCTGTGATGGGAAGCCAGAACTCCAGAAAGATTAATGCTGCTCCCAGGGACATGAGGTGTGATGGCAGGACTGTGAGGTAAAAGGAAATTACAGAGTCTGTGGCTGAGGTGGCCTCAGGTCACCAGTAATGGCTGCCAGGGAGAGCTGGCCTCGGTGTGAAGAGGCTCTTGAGTAGAGAAATGGATATGATGCTCTGGCCTCAGAGAGTCTAAGTTTGCACAGGATACTAGTGAAACATGTCCAAGAATGCAGAAACCAGAGCCAGTAGAAGAAAAGCCAGCTTCCTCGTTCTGGCCAATGAGGTCTTTCATGATCTGACTTTGCTTCCCCGTGTGCTCTCCTCTTGGCCTCTGACTTCCCCGGCTGCGTCAGCCATTGTGGTCCTCTTTCAGTTTCTGGAAGATTGTTCTTGCCCCTTTACATTTGCTGTCTAGGAATGCTCTGCCCCAGAATTTGCTTGGCTGATTCTTCCTTGACATTCAAGGTTTTAGTTCACATGTTGCCAGCCCTGTGGGGACTCCAGAGCCCCA
>NW_007727145.1:124059-125597 GCF_000696425.1 Galeopterus variegatus | reverse complement strand
GGGTTCCCGCGGCTGCCTGGGATACAGCTGAAGCTGGCGGGTGGATTTCCTGGGAGCAGGAATGCGTTTGTTCTCAGGGGAAGGGTTTGAGCGCCCAGAGTGGGTGGCCACAGCCACCTGCCCCTGGCGGCTGTCAGAGCACTTCTCAGAGGGAGGTGGCAGTTTGTGTGCACGTGTGTTGAAGAATAATATTAACAAGCTGTTCTGGTGTTTTGGAGGGAGAGCAATGTTTTGTTGATACTTATTTTCAAATAATTAAAAGGTCAAAGTCAGAATGGGAGATGTTTTGCATGACTCCAGTTAACATGCACCAGCCATTGGATATTTAATGGGCATTTACAAAAATACAGACTTGCTGACTCACTTCAGGCCTTGACCCAGCAAGGGGACACAGTCAATAATGATAAATAATTCAGAGAGTGGTTTGGTGATAAGTCCCTCATNTCAGCCATTGTGGTCCTCTTTCAGTTTCTGGAAGATTGTTCTTGCCCCTTTACATTTGCTGCCTGGGAATGCTCTGCCCCAGAATTTGCTTGGCTGATTCCTCCTTGACATTCAAGGTTTTAGTTCACATGTTGCCAGCCCTGTGGGGACTCCAGAGCCCCACTGCCTGGTTTCCATTCTTGGCTCTACCAAGAATGTGTAATATTCGGCAAGCAATTAACTCCTCTGTGCCTCATTCTGCTCAGCTGTAAATGGGGATCATAGTAGCCTTATATCACATGGTCGTTGTGTAGTTTATACAAGTTAATATGTGAGAAGCCCTGGGGACAATGTTGAGGGCACAGTCTGTGCTCCATAAGGTCTAGAGTCATTGTTATTGGAGCCCCCACTCTGAGACACTGTGCAACGCACAACCTGCCTGTTTTTCTTATAGCACCAATCACTGTTTGAATTATTTTGTTTGTTTATTTGTTGTCTCTCTCCTCTAAGCTATTAGCAGACTGAATAATTGGAACTACATAGAACTCAAAGTTTATTCATTAGATAGATGAAGATGGAGCAAAACCTCATCAAAGACAGCCTCATGTGCCATCCCTGGGTGCCGGTTTCCCCACCTGTGTTGTAAAGAGGTGGGACCACATCACTGGTTCTGCTGTGTATTAGAATCACCAGTGGGGGGGGTCCGGGGGAAGGGCTATTAAAACTAAAGATAACAAAGAAAATTACCATATGATCCAGCTATCCCATTTCTGGGTACACATACAAAATACTTAAAGCAGGATCTCAAAGAGGTATTTACAAACCCATGTTTATAGCAGCACAATTCACAACAGGTAACAAGTGAAAGCAACACAAACCTCTATTGACAGATGAATGGGTAAACAAAATGTGGTCTGTACATACAGTGGACTATTATTCAGCTATAAAAAGGAAAGAAATACTGTTGTGTGCTACAACATGGATGAATCTTGAGGCTATTATGCTAAGTGAAATAAACCAGTCATGAAAAGACAAACATTGCGTGATTGTATGAGCTACCTAAAGTAGTCAAATTCATAGAAATAGAAAGTAGAATGGTGGTTATCAGGGTTCGG
>NW_007727145.1:120146-123316 GCF_000696425.1 Galeopterus variegatus | reverse complement strand
AAGGGGACACAGTCAATAATGATAAATAATTCAGAGAGTGGTTTGGTGATAAGTCCCTCATTCTGTCTAAGGCTCAGTTTCCTCATGTGTGTGATGGGGACAAGAATCCCAGCAACATGGGGCTGGGATGAGGCGTGAATGAAACGTGGATTGATTCATTCACTCATTCCCCACATGTACATTCAAGACTGATATGCTGGGCACAAGCAAGGTTCTGAGGTTACCAAGACAATAAGACACTGTCCCTCAAAGTCAGGGAGGAGACAGATATGTTGAGGGATGTTTTCAGTTCAGTAGAAGAGACAGCGGTTAGCATGGGGTTGCCTGGGGGCCGTGGACTGCCTTAGGAAGCGGCAGCACAAAGGTAGGACTAGAGAGTGGGATGCTCAGTGAAGGGGCCAAGAGAGACTGATGTATCAGGTTGAGGTGACAGATTGGAGGAGGCCGGGGGGGTCCAGCCCAGAATACTTGTAGTTTGGAGTGTGCGGTTCTACCATAAATAGAATTATTTACCATCTTTAAAACTGGAGTCATTCCACCTGGAATTCCAGGTATCCAGCTCCTCTGGAAAAAAAAAAAAAAAACAGACTTGGCTACAATGAGGCAGTAGTTACACATGAGTCAATGGTCTGAAACTAAGTAGTGGTTGCCTTCTCTAGACAGGGCGTGGGCCACAGTCCCCACCACACCATATCGCATGCCCAACTCAACCTACTCCCCTTGTGACTTTCAGTCCCCTCNCCCACCACACCATATCGCATGCCCAACTCAACCTACTCCCCTTGTGACTTTCAGTCCCCTCCTCTGTTATAAAGAGCGTAGAACAGTGGCACACAGTGGGTCCTTCATACCTGTTATTTCCTTTCCCTTCTCGAGGGCTGAGATGGCCTCCTGGGCTGCTTCAAATGTTGAAGGGGCAACAGGTGTGAAGTTAGGATTCAGTCTGCTGCGTCTTCTGTGTCATTTCGGGGGTCTTTTCACATTTGGAGTGAAGTTCTGGCCATCGCTAGGGGCTTGGCATGTGTCAGGGAGGCTGGCTGAAGTTACAGTTTGAATGCACAGCTTTGATTGTCAGCCGCGGTTGGAGAGATCCCCATGCAAATCCCTCGCCAAAGTACCATTTCCCCACAAATAATAGAGAACTTTTGTTGGGAGAATGGCGAGCCTGGAGTTCTATAAAAATAGCATTTTCATGAAGGAAAATCACATCCCCACCGTGAGCACAGCTGAGAACATGGAACCTCCTATTGAGACGTTCCAGTTAAAATAAAGAATTATCCCATAAGATGGGCCTGTCCACAGGGGTCTGTGGGAAGCCAGAGAGGGGTCTGCAGGTCTCGCTGGAAATGAGTTGGTAAAAAAATATCCATCCATCCAAGATGATTAAACTCAATCATGGGGCTGTTAGGGAGCCCTGGCCTCACCTTCCCTGTCAGAGGCAAAAGTGGATAATTCACCCTCACAAAAGAAGGACAGGGCGGGAGAGTGGGGGCTGGGTGGTGAAGGAAGAGGGGAGGAGGGAAGAAGGCTTCATCGTCAAGTCCAGACTCACTTGAAAACTCAGGTGGAGCAGCCACACTCAGCACTTCCCTTTAAGGGCTCGAGGGTGGTGCTGGTTGTAGGTGACAGTGGGTTGACAGGGCTGTGCCATCTAATGTGGGCCTCCTGAGTCAGGAACCAAGAGATGGGGAGACAGCTGCTGGCAGAGGAGGCCTGGGGCTGAGGGACTCAGAGGGAGACCTGAGAGTCCTCCATCCTCAGACAAAGTGTGGGGCAGGGGCTGCCCTCGCCTTTTTTCTTATACTTACCTACCTTTTTTGTCTATATTGCTTTAAAGAACATTTTTACTCCACAATTTATTAAATATCCTCAGAAGTATAGAGAGAATAGTACAGCCTAGTGATTCTTGCATATTAGAATCACTTGGGGATCTTTGAAAAATTCCAAAGCTGAGATGCCCTCTCAGACCATTTAAATCACAGTCTCTGCTGGTGGAACACAGGCATCGGTATTTTTGAAGCTCCCTGGCTAGTTCCAATGTATGCACGAGTCTGGGAACTGATGGTATTACCACCTGTCCCCACCAACCAGCTTCCACATTAATCAGCACATGGGCAGTTTTGCTGATCTGGTAGCTCTTGTGTCCTAGACCATGATTCTTCCACTGCCCACCCTCCCGCAGTACAGCTGGCTAACCCCTGTTTACCTGCCCCTTTTCCTCAGGGTGACCTGGGGTTCTGAATCCCTTTAGGGATAGAGACAGTCACACAGGCACAAGATGCTCTTATTGTCATTCAACGATTATTGATTGGGAGCCTCCTGTATGTCCAGACGGTGTATTAGGTGCTGGGGGACCGGGTCTGTCTTTGTCATTGTTATATTCTGTGTGGCACATAGGAGGGACTCAAGAAATACTTAGTTCGGTGATGAAAGTACGTGTTTTTGTTACCATTACGGTTAGACAGCCATTGCTGATGTATTGGGTCTGAGTATGCAACACTGCTTTGTGAACCAAGTACGCACAAAACTTCCACATCTGTACCTCTTTCCTCGAGGACGTGAACATTTTTTTCTTCTTTTCAGTAATTTTCATTACAGCATCATATGGGGTTCCCAAATGAGATGAAACAGCATGGCAGAGTTAAATCTCAGTAGCAGGGAGCAAGGGCAGCCTGTGTAGTTGAAATGCAAACACGCCATCTAAGCCTCCTTGCAGCCACAAGGTTTCAGCCGTCTCTTGCTATCGAATCCTTCAAAGGAGAGCTAACATGCAGCAGAAATTGATTGGTTTGAAGCTGACCTTTTTTTATTTCCTTTGCCCAGCCTCTAAGTGAAACACTTAGGAACAGAGCAATAAAATGTCCAGAAGGCAACCAGTGTAGCCAAGGAAGAATGTGGGATCTCAATGACCCACACGTTTTTTTAGACTATTTTTCTGCTTATCACTCTAATATGTTTATTGTAGAAAATTTGAAAAATATACAATGAAGAAATGGAGAAATGAATATTATTTGAAATGAAATCAATGAAATTCATATCTTACCATCCAGAGATAATTACGATTATCTAGCAGAGATAATTGGCTAATTGGGTATATTTCCTTCTAGTCTTTTTTTTTTCCCTCTATGCCTAAATGTAGAATGTGTTCTCTGATTTGATTACAGATATTG